>NW_019154096.1:66690893-66890853 GCF_002288905.1 Enhydra lutris kenyoni | reverse complement strand
GAAAGAAAGAAAGAGAAATAAATATATTTTAATAATTTATTTAACTAAAATCCCCCCAATATTATCATTTCAACATGTGGCAGTAGCCACACTTCAAGTGATCAGTGGTCACATGTGGCTAGTACCTATCATATTGGATAACACAATTCTGGATCATATTTACTCTTAACCTCACAAAATAGGACTTTAAAGATCTCGTTAGCTTCTCTGAGGTTTATAACCTTATTGTAAACACATTTGGCCCATTTTCCAGCTACTCTAAACTCCTTTTACGATATAAAATCTCAAGAACTTTGAATGGAATCCAATTATAGGGTACTTAGAATAGCATGATTTTCCAGATGTCTTCGAACAGGAAGAGAGCAAATAGAAATGCAAAATTCAGCAGACCCAGAGATCACAGCTTAGATACTGGGAGCTGTGATGAAAGGGGGGAAAGAGAGCAAGCAAAAGAAAAAAAAAATTGTACCAAAAAATCCCCAAAACAAAAAACCCTTTTTATTCTAGACCTAAGGTGTTTTGGCAATGAAATTAACTATTGGAACTGATTTGAGGATCCTCACAGAGAGGGAGGCAAAACCAGAGACAAATACACATGTGTATTTCATAACCAACCTTGTAAGACAAGTAACAAAGTCCATTTCAAAAATTATAAGCTGAGGGACTTCTACATTCTAGCTATGATGGAGCAACTGGCATCAGAGCTGCCTTTTTATCATAAATAATTGAAAGACTAGACAAAACTTATGAAGCAATGATTTTCACAGACTGGGCAGTAAATCGTAAAAGATGGCAATAAGCGAAAAAAAGAAAAACAAATGAGGTGAGACCTTTAGTCTCTCCAGATATATGGCCAGAGGCATTTCCTGGACCCGAGCAAAGGGAGGGAGATCCAAGCAGAGCAAGGAAGACTCATCAAGCTGCGGAACTAGAGATCAGAGTTCAGGGAGGCTAAAGCAGTTAGAATTTACAGAGCAGAGTACTGGAGAGGAGGAAGCTACAAGGGGAAGAGTTTCAGAAACTGGCGTGGGGTCCACCTGAGTCTTAGGATGAATGCCAAACTGTCAATGTAAAGGGTGAAATTCCAGGAGGCTGATCAAACAACTACCGGGGGACAACCAGCCATTGAGAGAATTTATCATCCCAACAACTCCTGGAGTTCGCATACAATTGGGAGACACTCAGCCCAGGGGAGTAAGAGATTTCATCGAACAATTGAGGCATTCAGCAGATACCCCCCAAAGGCCATGCCTTAGGAGAAGGGCTAACCTAGCCCAAGAATAAAAGCTAATCCCAACCTAGTTTAACAAAACATAAGAACAAACTTGAAAAATATCAAACTGACGTGCAAGTAAGTTAACTAAAAATAAAAAATTTTTATTTTTAACGAAAATTAACGAAAAATTAAAAAATGAATAAACGTCTTTCTCTTTATTAGAAGACAGCAGTGAACTCAATACGGTAAAACTGCAAATGCCTGGCATCTATTCTCAAATTATTAGCATGCGAAGAAGTACAAAAATATGGCTCATCAGTCAATAGAGAAAGAGCTCCCGAGCTGATGGAGATGATAAAATTAGCAGACAAGAACTTTACAATAGCTGGTATAGTTAATATAAAAATATTTAAGATTCAAAGGAAAGCACAGACACGATAAGTTGAGGAGGAGAAATTATAAGGCATAAATTTAATATCCGATTATACACTTTCAAAGAAAAGATCAGTAAGCTGAAGACATGGGAATAGAAAGTATCCCAGCCGAAGGAAATAGAGAAGGAAGATCGGCAGCGACCTATGGAAACATAATGAGCAATAGAATGTACAAACAATTGGATTCCCGGAGCAGACGCTAAGTAAACTATATAAAGAAATAATGGCTGGAAATCATGGCTGAACATTTCTACTATTGATTTTAAAATACAAACCCACATAGGTAAGAAGCTTTATCCCCCAAAGTATAAATCAATGAAAAATGCACAAAGGCATATTGCAGTAAAAATTTACTACACTGTAGTAAATTTACTACTAGTAGCTGAAACCCAATGAGGAAAAAAATCTTAAAGGCAGAAGGGGGAAAGAGATGCATCATATTTAGAGAAAACAAAGGTAAGGATGACTACAGACTCATCAACTGAAACAAGCAAGCCCTGTAGTGAAATGGCTTATTTGAAGTCCTCAGAGGGGTGCCTGGCGGGCTCAGTCTGTAGAGCATTAAATCTTGGTCTTGGGGTTATGTGTTCAAGACCCATGTCAGTTGTAGAGATAACTTTAAAAAACTTTAAAAAAATAAAATAAAAAGCAACGACAATAAACAAGTAAAGTGCTGAGAGCCTGACCTAAATGTAAAAGCTTAAATTAAAACTCTTTGATAGAAGACATAGGAAAAAAAAGTCATTACGATCATAGGGTAGGTAAAGACGTCTTAGTCAGGAAATACTTATTAAAAATAGATCAACTGGACCCCCATGAGAATGAAAAACCCTCGTTGTCTTCTTTTAAAAATATTTTACTTATTTATTCCACACAGAGAAAGTGCGAGAGCAGGAACACAAGCAGGGGATGTGGGAGAGGGAAAACAGGCTCCCCGCTGAGCCAGGAGCCATGTGAGGCTCAATCCCAGGACCCCGGGGTTAACAACTGAGCAGAAGGCAGACACTTAACAACGGAGCCACCCAGGTGCCCCAGAAAAACCCTGTTTTTTCCAAAGACATCTATATGAGCAAAACGACAAAAGTCTGATGGATGAAAGCCAAAAAGAACTAAATAAATAAATAGGGAGAGATGAGCGAGACTAAATAAATCGGGACAGGGTGACTCAGTATTGTTTGCTCTTCCTAATGGGATCCATTAATTCAATGCAATCCCAATGAAAATTCCAGAAATCTGTGGCTATTGACAAACCAGTTCCGAAGTAGATATAGAGAGGCAAAGACCCAGAATGGCCAACACAATACTGAAGAAGAAAAACTCTACCTCAAGACTTACTACAGAGCTACAATAATCAAGACAGTGTTATCTTGGCAAATGGATATACAAATAGGTCAACGGAACAGAGTAGACAGCCCAGAAATAGACCCACAAAAATATAGTCCACTGATCTTTGGTAAAGGAACAAAGGAAATACAATGGAGCAAAGATAGTTTTCTCAACAAATGGTATTGAAATAACTATTTGAACTGTACTCGGAATGGGTGCATCTTCTTTTATGTAAATTATACTTTAATGGCATTAAAAAAATTTACATGCCTGGCCCACAGTTAAGTGCTCAGAGACTATTTGTGGAATTAAATCTTGTGAAACGTGGATTCTGTCCATTAACATACTCTCCATACTTTGATTCTGGTAATTCACTCACACATCTTCCTTGATACTGTCATAGGTCCTGGGAGTGAATAAGACCCAGAGACGTCTCAGATCAGCAATGAAATAGTGTGAGACTTGCCCAGATTCAAGATATATTTAGAAGGTGGAACGGATAGGACTTGGATGGAAGTGTGGGAAATGGAGATGAATTAAGAATGACTCCAAAATTTTGACTTGAGCAACTGGAACGTTGGAGTTGGATTGACTAAGATGGTGAAGACTGCATGTGAGCCAAGTGGGCCTGGGAGTGGGGGTGCTACCTTTGACATCTTAAGAACAACCTCCTTCCTGGCTATAAGCTCTGTGGGGTTCTGTCCTTCCTTACCCCAGTGAATCTCTTTCCGTCTGCATTACAGCTCACAAAATAACCATTATGAGGAAACTCAACGATAAACTAGGCAGAAGAACGTGCAAAACACTTTTCCTTGTGCCACGCATGCCAAGAACCAATCCCTACCCTGCACACTAGGGAGGCTGTCTGACTGGAAAGTGAAACATGCCTCCCGCAAGCTCAGAATAATAATTTCACATAGTTTGTTGTTGATACTATGTAGCATCCAACAATGTCATCTGATAAGGGGATTTGGCTGGTAGCTCATTCTTTGTTTTCTTTCCAAAAATTATATGCATCATTATTATTGTGGCTGCTGGTTGGTTTTAAAGCCTCCTCTGTAATCGTGTAATTTGAAACAGCTTTTGCTACAAAAAAATGCAATTTTAAATAATGCCGAAATAGTCTGGAGTTAGTTTCTGCCTTTTGTGGCAAGATTAATTGATTTCATCCTGGAAAGCATTAATTTTTACTTATTCTGGGGAGAAAAGCAATTTACTTGAGCATACCAATGTATTATTTGAAAATATGAAAACAGAAACAATATCAGTTCTGCTTTGGGCCAAATATTCTTGCTAATCCTGCTACAGACTGGAGGTAGGGTGTACAGCACAAAAGAATGCTGATCTAGTACAATCCCCATTTCGATCATCACTGTAAACCCTAGTGGCACCATCACATTGTCACATTTGTTTCAAGAGCTCAAGATTCATGCATGACATTCTCACCGGAGTCTTATCTACTATTTAGCTTTATGAGTTTATTCTGAACTATGGTATTTGTGATACTATATTCATCACTGTCTTTTCACTTCAATGAACCACTTTTGAACTGTTGATTCTTTTTTTGCTGTGTGTGTGAAAATGAGAATATAATTGAACAGAACAGGAATGACATAAAAGGGTATGTTTAACACAAATGATATGAAAACACACTAACCTAGAAGAATTGTTCTCTGGTAAGAAAATAGTGCTAAGGCAAAATGCATGTGTCACCTGTACCGCATTTGGCCCCAGTTATTAATAAGGGAAAGGAGGGGCACCTGGGTGGCTCAGTTGGTTAAGTGTCTGACCCTTGACTTCTGCTCAGGGCATGATCTCAAGGTCATGGGATTGAATCCTGCATGGGGCTCCATGTTCAGTGTGGAGACTGCTTGAGATTATCTCTCTCCTGCCCCTTCCCTGTCCATGCTCACCACACTCTCTCTTAAATAAATAAAATCTTTCTTTTTTAAAGATTTTGATTATTTATTTGACAGTGAGAGAGAGCACAAGCAGAAGAGGCTGCAGGCAGAGGAAGAGAGAGAAGCAGGCTTCTTGCTGAGCAGGGAGCCCAACGCAGGACTCGATCCCAGGACCCCAGGATCACGACCTAAGCTGAAGGCAGCTGCTTAACCAACCGAGCCACCCAGGTGCCCCTTAAATAAATAAAATCTTAAAAAAAAAAGGAATTTCTGCAGAGCTCTAATAGATTTTACACCTCAGATTTGTCAAAGGTGGTGAACAAATTGTTTTATCACATTCTTTACTGTAACTGACAAGCCACCTAGATAGATTACAAAAATGGTCCTGACGTCCTATACTTCTTTCTGTCCAAGACTCTTGGAGCATGACTTTTTACTCTCTTCCATCAAGAGGTAGAATCCATCCACCTTTGAATTTAGGCTGGTCTTGTGGCTTGCTTTGGCTGATAAAAGTTTGTAAACATGACAGTTTGTAAGCCCTGAGTCTAGGCCTCAAGAGGTCTTTCTTGCTTTCGTTCATTTCCTTAAACCCCTGGGAGTCTCAGATCAATAAGACCAGGCTAGCCTGCAGAGGGATGAGAGATCATGTGGAGGACAGTCAGAGCAGATGAGGCCATCCTAAACCAGCCAGCACTCTGCTGACCTACCGACTGACTGCAGACACATGTAGGAGACCAAGCAAGGACAGCCAAACCTGGTCCAGATCAGCAGAACACTCCAGCTAACCCATGGAACAATCATAAATGCCTTTTGTTTTAAGTCACTGAGTTTGGGGGTGGTTTGTTATGCACCATTAGCTGACTAATTCACCCTCTGTGGTCTATCTGATATCTTTGAGAAACACTGAATTAGAGAGAAAACTCCATCAAGGTGTAGGGATCATATCTGTATTTTTAACTACAGCTCCCCAATATCTACACTAGAACCTTGTACAAGGTTAACACTTTGTAAGTAAGTTATTCAATTAGTGAATTAACCAACTTCCTGCCATCAGCACCAAGAACATTGTGGATTTGTGTCTTCGTGAATGTTATCAGCATTTGCTGTATACTTTTTTGGAAATTGAGAGAGATGCATACAACTTGCATCCATTACTCTGACAATGTAACCTGGTTTAGAGATCATAGTTAAAAGAGGTCTTAGGCCAAGGATAGCAATAGGTTTTAATTTGTGTGTCTGCCATAATCAGTGGGTCATAACCATCTGGACCCTGGGGTGAGGAGGATTCTGGAGTCTCATTTAAGGTCAGTGGAAAGAGAATTGAAATGAATGAACAATGTGTGTTCTTGGTTGGATGGTTAGAAAGACAGCAATCTGCTTTGTGCTTGCCCATCCTTCATTAAGGTGGTTACTCACTGCCGAACTAAAGCATAAAGTGTTTGTATTAGTTTATTATCGTTGTTGCCACGAATTCAGTTGCTTAACAGAACACAAATTTACTATCTTAGTGTTCTGAAATTCAAAAGTGCTCTACAGGATTAAGATCAAGATGTTGGCAGGGCCATGTTCCTTCTGGAGAGTCTAGGGAAGAACACGTTTCCTTATCTTTTCCAACTTCTAGGGCATTCATCGGTGTGTGGTCTCCTTCCGTCTTCAAAGTTAGCCATGTGGGGCCAAGTCCTTCTTATGACGTCATCTCTCTGGTTCTTCCTCTTCTACTTTCCTTTCCCACTTTTAAGGACTCCGGTGATTACATTGGGCTGATCTGTATAATCCAGAATAATCTCCCTATTTTAAAGTCATCTGCAGCAATGTTAATTCCATCTGCAACCTTGATTCTCCTTTGCCGTGTAACATAACCTCTTCACAGGTCCTGAGACTTGGGATGTGGGCATCTTTGGTGGGTGGGGGAGGCATTATTCTGCTGACTATAGGCTTCGTACACTGAACGCAGACTCTCAGTCCTCTCTGACTAGGAGTTGGGGGGGGTCTCTCTTTGATGCTCTTGGGACTTTATTGGTGATGATTAATTTTTGAGGCTATTGTGACTGATTTCTCCAAAGAGTTAGGGAAAAATCCAGCCCACACATGGTTTTCTATAGACTATCCTGTAGGGTACTTGGAAAAATAAAAGAGCCACAAACCAGTGGTGTCAAGTCCTGAGGAACATTACAAAAGTTTGGATTTCTAGGATGTGTCTTAAACCTACTGAATTAAATTTTTCAGGGGTGGTACTAAGGAATCTGTACTTTTGAGAACTTCTTCTCATGACTCTGATACACACACAAGTTTGGGAAACACTAGTGTAATGTCCTGGGTTACATGACTCCCTTCCAGAGGGATGCCCAGATTATGCTAAGCTGTATTTCCCTAGCTGACCCCAACACCTGGAGGCACAGACATTTGAATTTTCTCAGTCAAACTTCTGGATGTTTCACAATCTATTCTGAAAAGAAAGGCCTAGAAACCGATCAAACCTAACTTTAATATAAAGACATTTACTTTTGGATCATTCTAGTAGTTTAGACCCCCAGTCCTGCCATGTTTTCCAAACTGATGATACAGACACTGATCATTGTCTCACTCTTGACAGACATGCTTTCATGCACATACATGACACCATAGACGGTATATTTCATCTTTATACAGAACTTAATCATTTGAGAAAGTACTTTGGAAATCATGAACAACATGACTGGCATCTCTGGTATTTTGATAATTGGCCTGACGCACTTCACAGGTCATAGCACAAATATATCAGCAAGGCACCCACCTGGGCTAATGAAGATAGATAAATCTTCAGTATCTCACCTTCTCCAGCAATTGGAATATCCTCAAGTAATCTCTTTTTGGGAGTGACTGTAATAATGCTAGAAAATACAATCTCTTGATAGACAATTACTCAGTCAAGACAGAGTTTTTCAGCAATGTTGTCGCTTTACGGCAAGAGCACATGAGGTTATGGCTCTTGAACACAAAAGATGGGCTCGCTGTCCTCCTCCCACTGAGCCTAGGCAGGCTGCATCCCTGTCCTACCACTTATAACCCCCTACCCCCAACCCAGACCCTGAGGAAGATCTCTGCTGGCCTCCAGTCCCAAATGCCTTCCAGGTAATGATGACAACAGGTAGATGAGATTTTTGTCCTCCCTTGATTTACTGGCTTTGGTTTTGACCAGATCAGTGGGGGAAACAACAGGTATGTGTTATAACCAGGAAACTGAGAGCACAGTTCTGCTCTTCCCGATCTTATCCCTTCCATTACCCAGACCTCTCCCAAACTCTGCCCCACAGCTCCTCCCTAGAAAGAGCAGTCCAGACACTCATTTCTTTGCTAATGATTGCTATTTACCTAATTGCATGTGGGTTTTCTCATTAACTCTCATGTTCATGAGGTGAGGCCCCCATCGCTGGGTAACCTTGAGTGCCTCACACTCACTCCATTTGGGTGGATCCTCTGTGGCATTTGCTCAGATTCTGGGTCCTTAGTTTTCTTCACTCTTGTGGTCCACAGCAAGGGTCGGTGAATTTTTTTTCTATAAAGGGCCAGGTGTCAAACCTTAGGCTTTATGGGTCATAGAGTGTCCACTGGCACTACACGACTTGGCTATTAAACCATGACAACCAGCGTAGACAACATGGAAACAAATGAATGTGTTTGCGTTCCAATAAAACTTTATTTATGGGCACTAAAATTTTAATCCCAAATAATTTTCATGGATCACGAAAATATTATTTTTCTTTAGATTTTTTTTTTTTTTTACTGTAAAAACCATTCCCAGTTTACAGGCTGAAGGTGGCAGGATGGATTTGGCCTGTGGTCTAAACTCAAACCTTCTACACTTCTGCGGTGAAGTATATGCGCCCAGAAAGCAGATTTTGTAGGTGCGGATCCCAACACTACTGTGTGCTGATGTGACCTTAGACTTGGTGTCTATGTCTTTGTATCTTAGCTTCTTCATCTGTAAAATAGGAATGTTCTAGGACCTACAACATCAGGTTCCTGTGAGGAATAAATGAGACAAGACAGCTAAAGCCTGTAGAATGGGGCCTGGCACATAGTAGTTTCTTAACAGATATTATTATTATTATCCTGATGAAATTTTCCTGTTTTATTTGTATTTCTATAATGCTTCACAGAATTTACTACCTATTTTATTTCTTCTCATTAACTCAATACCTTTTCTTCCTCTAAGCCAGAACTCACCTCTGATTAATACCCTACACTTAACACACAATTTGATATTTTAATTGTAAATGACACATATCATCAAATCTGAGATTGATTAAGTATATACATATTTTAAAACTTGATTATAAGAAATAGTTGACAAATAATTAATAGTACATAAGGAAAATCACAGTTAGCACAACACAAGATAATTAAGCCAATTACTTTTTTTTTTTCATTTCCATGATGACTGTAACTATGTCCAGAGAGTACTAAACACATAGATGAAAACATTTGGATAATCGAAGTTAAATTAAATATAGTTTAAAGTTAAATTAAATTACACTTTCTCTAAAATATCCCTTCCTGGATAAGCAGTTATGTAAAATATTTCTTAAATATATGAGAAAGTTGTATGAGTCATAAGCATTACTGGAAATAATATCCAATTTTTTATGGGTGATATCAGTCCTTAGTCACTGCCATGTCATGACAAATACTTTTTTCGATTAAATATTGCAAGAAGGGTAAAAATATCCTGCAAAACTATCTGGGTTGAAAATGCTACTTTTAAGTATTCATACTTTAAAGTGCTCACAATTCTTTTATGAAATCAGACTTGGTTATACATTAATGACAATTGTGTTTCTAGTTAGTATCCTGATCAGGATTTAGCAATGGGATAGATCACTGCCAGTTAGATCTGAATCACAGTGAGAGACTTATTATAGTCATGAAGGATAATCTGTGCCTTATGATTCACTTTTTGGTTCCCAAAAGTTGTTTTGAAGAGTTAGGTCATAGGAAAAGGCATGAAAATTTTAGAAAAATAGATTCCTTTAGATGAAACTAACTCATTGATGGATAATTTGGATTAATTCTATGTTTGTAACAAACCTGATTTCCCAACAGTTTTCTGATCTTCCCTCACCCTCATAGAATCCTCACAGAACACTGGAAGTCTTTAGAATAATATTTGAAGTTCTATTGCATTCAAAAAATAAGAATTAGATAATATCAAATATTTAGCAAGTTTGGCAAAACATAACATGTTCCCTGGAAAATCTCTCTATACACATAATGGTTTTATAGTCCCAGACTCTGACTGCAGAGGGTAGGAGAGAATTCTTTTTGCACATGATATTTCTTGTCCTCCATTTGGAAGAAATCTAGATTTTTCCTGTCCAAAGTGTGGTCCACGGGCAGCAGCATCAGCATCACCTGGGAGCTAACGGGTTAGGAATGCAAAAGCCACCTATCGGACTGAAGGAGAATCTGCACTGTAACAGGATCTGCAGGAGATTTTGTGTGCACGATCAAGTTTGAGAAATGCTGATCTGGATGGCCTTACTTTAGCTCATCCCCATATATGATATACATTAAAAGGGAGAAGATGAAATTCATAAACTGCCAATCAAAAAAAAATAGCTGATCACTTTTGGAAACTGGAGTCAAGTTTCACCCATTTGGAGATGTTGGAAACTGCATGGACAAACACAGCTCAGTGACACCTTCATAATCTCTCAGTCTCATACTCAGATCCAACCCTTAAACAAATATTTACACATCATGTTAATACCAAGGTGTGAATGCACAGATTCACGGCCTTTCAGATAATGAAAGTGTGCATAAACACCAGCTTTACAATGGGTCTATGTATGGGACCAGAGAAACCCCCATCTCCCCTGTCAGTTACCAAAGTGAAATTTCCTAGGTTACCATTTGGGGTCAGAAGAAATTTACAGAACATGCTTCAACTTCTTGAAACTTGTTTTGTTTCCTCTGTGAAATGGAAACAAGGATGGTAACTTCACTGCAGAGTTTTTGTGAGAAATATACAAAATAATGCCTATAATGTCTTAGCACAATTTTTGGCACAGAGTAAGCTCACCAAACGGCAACTGTTGCAAATACTTCAGGAATTCCTGGCTGGTAGGATCCACGGCTTCCTGGGGAATTGCTAAACTCCTACAGCTCAGCTGTGATGGGAAACTTCTCTCCAGCAGATAAACCTGCTGGAAATTCCAAATACCAAATTTCTCCTCTAGGACATTTGAATACAACCAGATTTCCTTAAGTATTTATGAAAGCCACACAGAGAGGAAGTTATAGGGAGATGGTTGGGTGTTTCCTGAGATGCTCCTCCTCTATCTGGGGATGTGGAACTAGCTAGCACCCATGTGATTGAAATCTACAAAGCTGGCGTTGTGCATCATCAAGGTAACAAGAGCATCCCAGGCCTAGAGATGCGGCCCACCTGAGGTTTAACTGATTATCCAGCAAATATGACCTGGAGAGTCTGACTTCCTTCTGTGACTACTGTGGGAAAATGCACCCTATCTGGGGGCAGGCTTGCCTCAGTGAGGGATTGCAGTGGAACCTGGCTATCCTTGGTTATGGAGTTTTGAGATGTGCAAAGTTAACTCCACATGCTTTGCAGCATGAATCTGGGAGATTGGGACTGGCCGACTGAACGAACATGAATGTGAATGAGGTCTCTCTGTCAGGTAAATCACTTATCTCTGTTTCATGAAGGTGTATTTCTGGAATTTTATCTTGTTCCTTTGTTTGAAACAGACTTACCTGTTTTTGTCTTGTTTTGTTTTAATTTCCTTGTAGTCTCTGTGTTGGTTTCTGTGCATTAAACAGTTACCTCTTCTGGTCTTTCTTTTTTTTTTAAGATTTTATTTATTTATTTACTTAGCAGGGAGAGAGAAAGAGAGACAGCAGAGAGAGGGAATACAAGCAGGGGGAGAGGGAGAGGGAGAAGCAGGCTCCCCACTGAGCAGATAGCCGGATGTGGGGCTCGATCCCAGGACCCGGGGATCATGACCGAGCTGAAGGCAGACACTTGAGGACTGAGCCATCCAGACACCCACTCTCCTGGTCTTGACCAGAGTGGAGATGGGCTTTCTCCTTCAGGTGGACCTTGGTTCTTGGTTGTCCCTCAAACCTTTGTGCTTATCCAAATTTCTTTTTTGTTCTTAGTGGCCCATAATCACTGAGGGTGTGCCAGATCCGTCTCCATGTGGGTTTTTTCTCATTCCCCCAATGTGTAGGAGTTGCTCAGCGAGTTTTTGGCTATCTTTCAGAGGGAATTGCTCTTCCATATGTAGCTGTAGATTTGGTGTGTCCATGACAGGGAGTGGGTTCAAGAGTGTCCTCTGTCACCTTCTTGAACCAGAACCTCCTGAATGAGGTAACAAAAGCACCTGAGAACTGACTTTTGAGTCTCAGGTAAAACTTACAAGTGGAACATAATCTGCCAACTCCAAGGTTGTATCAATAAAGAGAAAGTCCTACTTAACCCTAACCTCTCAACGTGGAATTTCTAATCATGTGGTTTAGGACTGAAAACCTTTGGGAACTGCTCTCCCAGGCTAATGTGGAACTATCTGAAGTTCTCTCTTAAATGTGTTGCCCATCCTACCAACGTTTGCAGGATAGACAGGCTGTGATTCGCCTTATGGCCCCACCTACCCTCTTTGCAGCCTCCCCAGGGGAGTAGGAGCCCAAGAGTGTCCCCTGATGAGAATCTCAGGAAAGGAATGCCCACTCTGGGAAGAGTAAACTGCTTCAGAATGTTTTGGAATGAGTCAGCAATAAAATATGTATCTAATGGGACTCTTGCCAAGATACCATGACAATAACATCTAAAGGGAGACAGTGGGATTTGGGCCCACTTAGGGAAGATATGAGAGCATTCCAAATTTTCATTAGTCATAACTTTTTTTATAGTTATGTAAGAAAATAAGAGTACATCTAACCCTTCAGGTAATTAATTGTCATGAGTCATGATCTTGCCCCTCTATGAAAAGAAACTAAATTTAATGATGAGTCACTTTAGGAGATTGCAACTAGGAAAATAATGCATTAAAAATTAATAATGAAAGTAATTACTTAACCTCATGAAAGGTAAGCCTAAGATGATTTTCATATCTAAGTAAGTTTAGCTGTTCATTCACCCCATGAGGTTATCCATAGATAACCAATTCGATGTTTTAGATGAATTATAGCAATTTCTTAAAATTAAAACTGATGATAGATGAAATTCAGGCCAGAGTAATTGCTTGATTAAATTGTTTCACATATATTTCGTTTTTTTTTTAAAGCAGAATTGACTAACAAATGAAGTCAAGCTGACTTCTGATGAGGTTTTTGTTTTGTTTTGTTTTAAAGATTTTATTTATTTGACAGAGAAAGAGAGCACAAGCAAGGGGAATGGCAGGCAGAGAGAGTGAAAAGCAGACTCCCGACTAAGCAAGGAGCTGGTTGATCCCAGGACCCGGGGATCATGACCTGAGGCAAAGGCAGAGACACTAAAAAACTGAGGCAACAAGTTACCCCTGGATGAAGTTTAAGATATTTGTCATTCATAGTTCTTCTCTGTTTAGTTAAGGGGAGAAGCATCTACATCCATTATCATGCTGATGCCATTGTGTTAGAACAAATTCTGCAGAGCAGAGCCTGTGGGATCCTTTGACTCTGGAGATTTACCTGATTAACACCCACAAAAGGTTTATATCAGTTTCCACAGCCTCTCTGTGGGACCTGAGTTTATTTCCTTCCTGTGCTTTCTCTGTGGTCAAGACAGATGTGTTCAACTTCACCTGAAAAAATGCAGGAGCTCTAGGACAGAGGGAAATCAATCAGGACCCAAGTGCCTTCTCTTTTAATACATTTTAGAGCATAAAATGACGTTTTTTCCTGTCTTGCTAATTTTGGCCATTCTAACTGGTGTAAGGTGATATCTCAATGTGGTTTTAATTTGAATCTCCCTGATGGCTAGTGAGGATGAACATTTTTTCATGTGTCTGATAGCCATTTGTATGTCTTCATTGGAGAAGTGTCTGTTCATATCTTCTGCCCATTTTTTGATATGATTATCTGTTTTGTGTGTGTTGAGTTTGAGGAGTTCTTTATAGATCCTGGATATCAATCTTTTGTCTGTACTGTCATTTGCAAATATCTTCTTCCATTTCGTGGGTTGCCTCTTTGTTTTCTTGACTGTTTCCTTTGCTGTGCAGAAGCTTTTGATTTTGATGAAGTCCCAAAAGTTTATTTTGGCTTTTGTTTCCTTTGCCTTTGGAGACATATCTTGAAAGAAGTTGCTGTGGCTGATATCAAAGAGATTACTGCCTATGTTCTCCTCTAGGATTCTGATGGATTCCTGTCTCACATTGAGGTCTTTTATCCATTTTGAGTTTATCTTTGTGTACGGTGTAAGAGAATGGTCGAGTTTCATTCTTCTACATATAGCTACCCAGTTTTCCCAGCACCATTTATTGAAGAGGAAACAACATGTGTTGGAGGGGATGTGGAGAAAAGGGAACCCTCTTACACTGTTGGTGGGAATGCAAGTTGGTGCAGCCTCTTTGGAGAACAGTGTGGAGATTCCTCAAGAAATTAAAAATAGAGCTTCCCTATGACCCTGCAATTGCACTACTGGGTATTTACCCCAAAGATACAGATGTAGCGAAAAGAAGGGCCATCTGTACCCCAATGTTTATAGCAGCAATGGCCACGGTTGCCAAACTGTGGAAAGAACCAAGATGCCCTTCAACGGATGAATGGATAAGGAAGATGTGGTCCATATACACTATGGAGTATTATGCCTCCATCAGAAAGGATGAATACCCAACATTTGTAGCAACATGGACGGGACTGGAAGAGATTATGCTGAGTGAAATAAGTCAAGCAGAGAGAGTCAATTATCATATGGTTTCACTTATTTGTGGAGCATAGCGGATAGCATGGAGGACATGGGGAGTTAGGAGAAGGCAGTTGGGGGAAATTGGAAGGGGAGGTGAACAATGAGAGACTATGGACTCTGAAAAACAATCTGAAGGGTTTGAAGAGGTGGGGGGGTGGGAGGTTGGGGAAGTCAGGTGGTGGGTATTGGAGAGGGCATGGACTGCATGGAGCACTGGGTGTGGTACAAAAACAATGAATACTGTTATGCTGAAAATAAATTTAAAAAATGACGTTTTTTCTACTTTATAGATCCTCATGCACATTGTTAATCTAAAGGCAATAGAAACTCATTGGGATAGAAGAAAATTTAAATGTTATAATCCAATATATGGACTCTCTCCTTGTATTTTAAATTTGAACCCAAACTAGAAGTTTAATCTGGGTGGTAACTTGAATCATGGGAATTTTATTATAGGCATAGATGTTTTATTTTTTAAATATACAAATGCAGTATCATAGGAGGTTATGCAATGTCCAAGCCCTGATTCTTGTAGTGCTATATGCAGAATCTTCCACTAGAGGGCCCCTCAACTAAATATATTGAGGGGAGATGAAAAAGGATTTTTTTCCATGATGAAAAGTCCATTACAAAAAATCAAAAGGCTTTTGAATCTCCATCATTACTGTATATTAATGGAAGGTTATTTTACATGAAAACATACAGATATTCAATGAGAGCTATAAACTGGGAGTCTATGATCAGAGGAGAATGTCATAAACAAAATAAAAAAATAGAATCTTACAATCTTAGTGCCGGGTGGCAACTTTTAAATGCTAACAAAATAATTATTTTAGAAATACTCTAACTTCATTACAAATATTGTTTTTTTTAAAAAGGAAACAATCTTAGAAATAATCTCTAACATTCTCTATTTTATTGAAATTGGAGAAATCAAGGGCCAGAGTGCAAGTCTGGACAAGCTGTCAGGCTCCTGACCCCAGTTCCAGGCTTTTCCCATTATTCTCCAGTAAATGATATTCTCTATTCAGTCTACCTGTATCTGTATCTGTCTAGAATAAATGTCCTTCTGATTCTCAAGTCGTGGAAAATATTCCCCCCTTCCATGACTTTCAGGCTGAGCATTAGGTAATACTGTGGTTAAGTCACTGGCATTGTGGTCCCATTGCCACATGCCTCTGGTCTTAAATTATACCCAGGCTCTCCACCGGGTTTTGCTGTGTCAATTTCTGGTAATGTAAATTCACTGATTGTAATCACTACTATTTGATTTTAATTTCTCTACTTTTTAAAAAAGATTTATTTATTTGAGAGAGAGAGAGTGCATGTGAGTGGGAGACACAGGGAGAGAGAGAGTCTCAAGCAGACTCCCCACTGAGCGCAGACCCTGACTTGGGGCTCCATTCTTGGGACTCCATCCCAGGACCCCTGAGATCATGACCTGAGCCAAAATCAAGAGTCAGAGGTTAACCGACTGAGCCTCCCCGGCGTCCCTAATTTCTCTACTGTTTTTTTTTTCTTTTAAGATTTTATTTATTTATTTGACAGACAGAGATCACAAGTAGGCAGAGAGACAGGCAGGGAGAGAGGAGGAAGCAGGCTCGCCGCTGAGCAGAGAGCCCGATGCGGGGCTCGATCCCAGGACCCTGGGATCATGACCTGAGCCGAAGGCAGAGGCTTAACCCATTGAGCCACCCAGGCGCCCCTCTACTGTTTTTTAACTATACTTCTTAACGTTATATTTTTAGTGGTTTTTCTAGGGACATATATATCCCAGTGTATATACATACATACACTATATCCTTATGTATATACTATACCTAGATGGTATATCCTTTATACTATAGTTGTCCTATCTATTACATCTGTATAACATTACATATCTCACAAGACTATTAAAATGAAGTCACAAAGTTTTAAAAAATGAGAGTAAAAAATCATCTTTTTTATTTGCCCACATATTTACCATTTCCAATGTACTTCATTCCCAGTCCCCTTTGGGATCCTTCCCTACAGCCTGATGAACTTTCTTTCAAGATTCTAAAACTATTTTATGAATACAGGTCTCCAAGCAAAAATATTTGGCATACCCCAAATTTTATCTATTGTGTAATTTCAAAGCATATGATTTTATCACTTTACAAAAGCTTTCGTATGACATTTCTTTTAACACAGAATTTGTATTTATCTGTCATTACGCCCAAAAGCAGCATCTACAAAAAGACCAAAAAAAAAAAAAAAAAAGTTGAGTGTAGCTTTAAAAGAATGGAAAAAAAACTGAAATAACTTAAAAATCGTGGTAATACATGCATGACATATCATCTATCATCTTAAACATTCTTAAATATACGGTTCAGTGACATGAAATGACATTAAGTGACATTCCCACTGCGCAGCCATCACTCCCATCCATCCACAGATTTTTTTTTCATGTCGCTAAACTGAGACTCTGTGTCTGGTTAATAATAACTCCACACTCTCCCCTCCCACAGTCTCTGGCAGCCACCATTCTACTTCCTATCTCTATGAATTTGACTACTCTAGGGACCTCATATAGATGGAATCATACAATATTTGTTCCTTGGTAACTGGCTTATTTTACTTACTATATATAACATCTTCGAGTCTTACCCATGTCGTGGCATATTCTAGAATTTCCTCCATTTTTAAGGATGAGTAATATTCTATAGTGTGTATATGCCACATTCTGCCTATCCATTCATCCCTCAGTGGGCACTTGAGTTCTACCTTTTAACGATCGTGAATAGTGCTTCTATGAACATAGTTTTATAAATTCCCATTCAAGCCCCTTTTCAATTTCTTTGGGTATACAGAAGTGGAGTTGCTGGATCATACGGTAATTCTACTTAATAATTCAGTTTTTTAAAAAATTTAAAAACACTTATAATACTATTGTATGATCCCTATTATAGGAAGGTCAGGAACAGGGAAAACTGTTAAAGTGATAAAGTGGGTGCCTGGGTGGCTCAGTGGGTTAAGCCTCTGCCTTCAGCTCAGGTCATGATCTCAGGGTCCTGGGATTGAGTCCCTCATCGGGCTCTCTGCTTAGCAGGGAGCGTGCTTCCCCCTCTCTCTCTGTCTGTCTCTCTGCCTACTTGTGATCGCTCTCTGTCAAATAAATAAATAAAATCTTTTTAAAAAGTGATAAAGTCACAGAAGTAATTACATCTATGTGGGGGAAGGCAGAGTGAAAGGACCGGGAGGGAACTCTCTGGGTGATGGAAACATTTTACATTCTGATCCGGGTAAAGGTTGCACAGTACACATAAAAATGTATCAAACCATTTAAGATATGTATATTTTACCATATGCAAATTATACCTAAAAATCCTCAAAGATGTTTAACAGTGATATTTTTAAGTAAATATGACTCAGTAAACTCAGAGCCATGATATATTTAAATTTGATTTAAATATAGATGGATAGCTAGGAAATCAATTTTACATGTTTAAAAAACCATTTGTAATATCTCATTAAACAGGGCACATTTTCCAAACTCACCAGGCAGTTCTAGGAAATTCTACATGTCATGCTAGAGTATAAATGCCATTTAATATGTAAATGTTTCCTTTTCCCTAGAGTTCCACAGAAAAATAATAAGAAAAGGGAGGGTTCAAAGGCTATGTTTCCAATTTTAACCATTTTAAAAGCTTACATCAGTAGTACCTGAGGGAAATTCATAAACGTACACATAAAATTTATCTTGAAATCTGGGTAATCAATGTTTAAATAAGTCACTCTTTTAATGTTTTTAAAATTTTTGTTTTATTTCACAGTTCTGAGTATATATGTGTTTATGGTTGAACAAGCTTTGTTACCATAGAGCTTGTTCCCAAACACTAAAAATTACCTGCCCAAATATTTTTTTCTGCGAATAGCTTGTCTAACTCACCGCAAATTCAGAAACAGAAAATAAAGCCACTTCTGCATCGAGCAAGATGATTCATTTTTTCTAGAAAAAGGGGAGTTAGGATATGCATGCCTGGCTGATGGACCCACTCAATAATGCAGCAGAAAAGTGAGCTAATGGAAGGCGTTGTGGTTAAAGCCTGAGGAAAGAGTAAGTTACAGGGTTACCTCATGAAGTTAGGAGAAAGGAAGCTGAGATTCCATTTGGAAAATTCTATCTAGAGGAAGAAGGAGTCAGGAAAGATCTCTGGAGGAGAATCTGAGAGTATGTGTTCAGTGTCTACTGACTCCTAAGCTCCCTGCGGACGAGAGCAGGGTCTCGCTGTACATCATGGAGCGGGTACCGCTGAGTCCTGATTACGCGTCCCTAGGAAAGATGATTCAGGGGCGCCTGGGTGGCTCAGTGGGTTAAGCCTCTGCCTTCGGCTCAGGTCATGATCTCAGGGTCCTGGGATCGAGGCCCGCATCGGGCTCTCTGCTCAGCGGGGAGCCTGCTTTCTCTCTCTCTATGCCTGCCTCTCTGCCTACTTGTGATCTCTCTCTCTCTGTTTCAAATAAATAAATAAGGTCTTTAAAAAAAAAAAAAAAAAAAAGGAAAGATGATTCAGTGCCCAGATGAGGCATGAGGGGTGCAAACAAGAAAGATAGAGGGATAGAAGGGCAGAGAACTTCGTGTGTAATGAGTGATCAAGAGGCTTGATGAGTGGCTGCTGGCGCCGACAGTGTGGAGGAAAGGACTAGCTCGGATAACATCTGACTTTAAGGTTAGAGGGAGTCAGTTAGTTGCCTGGGACGGTGGGACCAATCTCAAAGACGCCTGCAAAAATCTTACGCTGGGATTTTAATGAGCTCTTTTTAATCTCAAAACTAGGGTAGAACATCTGAGGATAGAAACTTCTAAGAATCAAAGTCCTAATTCTTCAGGGGATTGGGTCATGCGAGGCTCCAGCCAGCCTCTCCACCCTGGCCAGAGCCGAGTCTGAACTTGTCATGAAGGTGAGTCTGCCATGAAGGTGAGTCTGCCCCGTCTTTTGGCTGCCATTTAGAAAACACAGCATCGAATCCCCACGGCAGCCTTTCCTACTTATAACTGTGTTCCAAGCGTATCTACTAATTGAAACATTTAAATATAAATTTTAAATTTAAACATTTAAATATAAATTTAATTTAAATTTATTTATTTAACTAATTTAAATTTATTTAATTTATTAAATTAAATATAAAATTTAAATTTAAACATTGAAATATAAATTTAAATTTATTTAACTAATTTAAATTTATTTAATTTATTAAATTAAATGTAAATTTTAAATTTAAACATTGAAATATAAATATATTCACTTATTTCCTTGTAAAACAGAGAGAGAGAGAGAGACTCACTTTAGGCCTTGAATCACTTTTTGAAAAATTAATATTGAATCGTTAGAAGAATGCTTACAGGATGTATGTATAGTATAAACAGTCACGATCAAGGGTCTGTTCATCCTTCACTCAAAAACTCCATTTCGTGTCAGGTCTCCTTCACAGGAAAACCAGTGTTCACCACGATCCTGCCCTCCTACCCTGTCTCCTCCTCCCTGACTGCTGGGCTCCCGCCACCCCAGCTGCCTGCTGACTGCTTCCTCTCAGACCTCTGTCCCTCTTCTGCCTGCCACTCACCTTCCCACAGGGCCACAGGGCCAGGCCCAATTTCCTTCCAGGCTTCACCCAAATGCCACCTCCACAGGGAGCCGGTCCCTGGCCAGCCTGCATACAATTTCAACATCTACCCAAGGCAACACTTCCTCTGTGCTCCATTTTAAAAATCCCTTAGCATTTATCACTATATAACATATATTATTTATTAATCACAGTCATTGCCCATCTCCAAGCATCAGAAGTCCAAAGGACAAAATGTCTATTTTGTTCACTGCCGTCTCTGTGATGCACAGAGGACTTCAAAGAAATATTTGTTGAATGTGTATGTGAGTCAACACGCTTGTATCTACCAGGCAATGGAAGGCATAGGACGAGTCCCCTGCATGACCCCCCTCTATTCTGTCCTCCTACCTCCCCCAGCAGGGGTGGCCACACATCTAAACTCATCCCTCCCCTGCTTTGCTTTAAGCCTTGTGTGTTTGAAACGTAGTATGTGTTTGTCTCCCAAAGTTACACTTTATAGTGTTGCGTGGTCTTGACTTGCTATAAGGGCAATCATACTCTAGGCACTCTTCAGCAATGTGGTTTTCCTTACCCAACATCATGTTTCAAAAATTTGTCCATGTTTTGTATACTTTTGATTGAGTTTTCATCATCATATGATAGTCTTTTTTTTTTTTAAGGATTTCATTCATTCATTTTTGTGAGAGAGGGAAGGAGAGAGAGAATGAGAGGAGGGGAAGGGCAGAGGGAGAAGCAGGCTCCCCACTGAGCAGGGAGCCCAATGTGGGACTCGATCCCGTCCCGGGATCATGACCTAAGGTGAAGGCAGACGCTTAACGACTGAGCCACCCAGGCGCCCTGTATGATATTCTATAACATGATTTCACCACAATTAATTTATCCATCTTGCTCTTTATTGATATCTGGATTGTATCTAGTTTTGGTATTACGAAAATTGTTGCTACGAACCTATGCAATTATGCAAATTCTTTTAGATTTCCTATCTAGGCGTGGACTTGATAGGTTGTAAGATCTTTTGTCCTTAATCTTCTTAAATAGTGTTAATTATTTCCAAAGCAGTTGCTGTAATGTACATTTCCTGCAGCACTACCTAACTGTTCTGGTTGCTCAACATCCTCCTGTAATCCGAGGTTATCAGATTTTTACATTGTCGCCAATCTGTTGGCAGTAAAACAGCCCAGTGGTTTCAATGAGCATTTACTCGATTATCACTGACACTGAGCTTTTTTTTTTTCCTTGTATTTGAGTTCCTTTTTCTGTAAAGTGTCTCTTGACTGTTTTTATTAGGTTATTTTTCTCTTTTTATTTGCAAACTTCCCTTATATACTCTGGATAGAAAAAACTTGTCAGTTTTCATGTTGCAATATATTCCCCTAGTCATGAGATTATGGGCTTTTTATTTTCTTTATGTTTTCTTTTCATGAACAGGAAATTCTTTCTATTTTAGTGTAATTGAATATATATATATGTATATATATATACATATATATGTATGTATTTTCCTTTATGATGTACTTATTTTTATATTTTTTCAAAGAAATCCTTTTAAATTCAGAAGTTATAAAGATATTTGACACTGTCTTTTGTTTTATAGTACTTCTTTTTACATTTAAGTGTTTAATCCACCTAGAATTGATTTTTTTTTTGAAACTATGGTATGACGCTAACTTCAGGTGTGCCCTATTTGTTGAAAAATCCAGTCTGTTCCCACTGGTCTGTATCTGCAGTGTTCATATTTGTATGGGTCTCTGTCTTTTGTTCTCTTGGTTTCTTTGTCTATCCTTTCACTCAGAATTTGTTCTCTCTCTCTCTTTTTAAAGATTTTATTTATTTTAGACTTCCCACTGTGTGGGGAACCCCACATGAGGCTTGATCCCAGGATTCTGGGATCATGACTTAAGCCAAAAGCAGACCCAGGCACGCCCCCCCCATATTTGTTCTATTAATTTAATTTTTATTTTATTGTGGCGAGAACACTTTAGATGAGATCTAAGTGTACAATACAGATGCTTATCTATAGGCACAAAGTTGTACAGCAGATCTCTAGAACTCATTCATTTTGCATAACTGAAACTTTATACCTTTTGATTAACAATACCCAATTAAAAACACTTTAGAAAGTAAGAATAGAAAGCTACTTCTTTAATGTACCAGGGACACTTCTCAGGAGCCCATGCTTTAATGGTGAAGGGCTACAGATATTCTCATTTGTACTAGATAAGACAAGTCTGTTCATTATTTATTATGATTTATATTGTTCTGAAAGTGCTAAATAATGCAAAAATCTAATAACAAGCAGGATGCCAGCTGGGAAGGAGAGGGGCAATATTCCTTTATTTCCAGATGCTATCACTATAGTTATGGAAAATCACTGAAAACTGCAAAAGAATGTAAGGTGGTCAGTCAGAATTTACATCCAAAGGCAACAGAATCTTTTTAATGGAAACAATATCATGAAAGAAGATATTTTACTCACAAAATCAGTAAGATACAACATATCTAGGAATCCCATTATATCTAAGAACAAAGGCTGGCTGAGGTGGGGGACTTTTTTACATTATCACTTAATCCTCAAAACAAAATACAAGTAGGCATTGTTGTTGCTGTTGTTATAACCATCATGTAATGGAAAACACTGAGCTTCAGGAAGGTTCCATAGCTTCCCAAGGTCATTCACAGAACACAGCAGAATCAGGATATTAACTGTTAGGCAAGGTTCTGCCTTTCCAAAGAAAACCATAGGACTCTACTAAGGATTCATAAAACACCCAACTCAGTAGAGATAAGTCTGGAAGAGGATGGCAGCATGTCATGAAGGATGGCCATTCTTACCAGGTCACACTAGAGTTAAAATCAAACCCAGTGAAAATCCTGCCAGAATTTTGTTTTTAGGCAACGAACTTATTGATACATAATTAATTTTTCACAGCAGGATTTTTCTGTTAATTCATGAAGTGATTCTAATTTCTGCAGTCTAAACACAGAAATTCTTAAAAAAAAAAAAAGTGGGGGAGAATTTGCTTTAGCTGAGACTAAAATATACTATAAAGCTCTGGTCATTAAAATAATGAAGTACCAGGATAGAAATAGAGCAGCATTCTCTATCTGGGGCAATTTTGCCTCAGAGACATTTGACAGTGTATGGGGACGTTTTTGATTGTTATAAGTGAGGGATGAGTTTTCACTGTCGTCTGTGGAGGGCGGGGATGTCATGAAACATTCCCACAATGCACAGGATACCATCTTCCTCCCACCCCCAACAGTGCTCTGGCCCCGAAAATGTCAAAGGTGCCAAGTCTGAGAAACGAAAACAGACAAACAAATAGAACAGAGTAGGGAATGTAGCATAGATCTAGGTATCTATTGAAATATAATTGGATATAAAGGTGTCATTAAAGCTATGGAAAATGATGAATTTTAGATAGTTAGTGAATGATTTGAGGAACAAAGGAAAAGCTAATTCTAACCTCATTTCTCATACCAAGTCTGAGAATGCATGAAAATTAAAAGCATCCCCACAGTACCTAGAAAAGGCAGAATACAAACCTGGGGAAAATATCTGCACTACACATGTCAGACAAAAACATTACTACCCCTGATATACAAAGAGTTTTTATAAACCAATAAGAAAATGTCAACCCATACAGATAAAACAGGCAAAGTACACAAACAGGATATTCAGAAGTTAAAACATATATAAAATACAATGATGAAAATTATCTATATAGTGCAAAACATATAGAATGTAATGATAAAATAGGATAATGAAAAATGCAAATTCAAATGAGGTATCATTTTGACAAGAAAAAAATACGAAAGCCCTCAGACTCTGAAGGCAGAGTCTTGAGTCCCATCCCAGGAAACGAATCTTGCCGTGCCTTCCCTTACCGTCAGCGGTAAGTATTACTAACAATATAAGCTTTCTCCTCTCCACTCTCATCGGAAAGCTACCAAGGGCACTCACCGCAGATGCGGTTACATAATGAGTAGTCTAAATTTATGTTGCCCCAATGCTGGCTAAACAGCATTCTTTTATAGAAACTGACCTTATTTGACTGTATAAATCTGTACAAATTCAATATTCCTGGTGCAAATCCACCTGAGGCAATATCAGGAAATTTTATTAGCTGTATTGATTTCTTCAGGCCTCTAGAGTGCGATTTATTTCCCAGTAGAAAAGTAGTTTGAGTATTTCAGTATTTCAGTATTCACTGATTTCCCCTTAAAGTCCATTAAAAAAGTTCAAGTAAAAAAAAAATCTCCTACTGGGCTACAAACATCTCTAATGTTTCAGGTAATAGTTGTGAATATTTCTGAGGAAATAATATTTGTACATAACCCTAGTATCTTAAAAGGAGCTATTCTATATTAGGAAAGAAAATTATTTTCCATTTGCTGTCCCTGACTTGCCTGAAATTCATGATTTGGTACAGCCCTTGAATATGACTGTCATTATTTATCATGGCTAAGGAAATTGGGATTCCCAGGCAGCCTGAGGTCAAGCAAAACCCCAACTCCCAGTGCAGATTTGCCCTGTGCTGCCTGCCTCCCTGGAAACCATTTCTGTGACACTGAAGCTGCCCCATGGGCCAGCCCACAGAGGCACTTGGACACCACAGGTGGGCTGCTTGGTCTTGCACCAAAACCTGTCCTCCTGTGGCACATCACAGCTCGGGATAGCCCGACCATGTCACCCTTGCCAAGCTCAGGTGCCTGCCAACCACAATTGCGGATGGCGGGGGGGGGGAAGATAGTTCCCCTTACTGAGCACAGGGATCCTGTTGAGGCCTGTGGGGTGCGTGGGAAAAAAGACTCAGAACCAAAGTGTTTAGGAAAGGAAAGAAGTTACACGAAGTCATTCTTCAGAAGAAGAATAAATAAAACACCCAATAGGAATTTAATGGGAAAAAAACCCACACAAGATTACGAAGCTCGCATCCGTTAATGGCAAGCCCATTCACAAAACTTGGGACGTCTTGAGCCAACAGCTCTGCAAACGTGAAGTAAAGTTATTCTGTGAGGAAACTAACTTACGGGAGATGCTCAGAATCTTCCACTGGTTTCTCAGCATGCTTGGAACGAATTTCCAGGTCTTCACCATGTCTTATAAGGCAAGTCCCTTTGCTCCCTGACATGTCCTCTCACTTTTGGCTTCCGCTCTGGCTCTGATCACACTAGATTCTTTGCTGTCCTTCAAACACATCATTCAGGCCGCTGCCTCAGGCAAATATTTATTGAATGAATAAACAAGCATGAGTCTAAAAGTCTGACAAACAAGGTCATACAGAAAAAACCCAACAACTCTTCCCGTGTCTTCCCCTGTGGCTGCCAGGGAAGTGCGGTGAGGATGTTGCCACAGGTGCTCAGCCGAGCGGTGGAATTCTCCCAGGGCCCTGTGGACACACGTTCCAGCAGAAGCATCACGTCTTACCTCCTGTAGGCCTGGCAGCACCCGGGAGCCTCCGGTGCCAGGGCCTCACAAGGTGACATTGGCAGACAGTGGGCTTCTGTACAGTAACTATTCTGGGCACAGAATTTTCCCTGGATGTTCCTCCAGCCCAGCACCCTCGCCCCACCCCCACCCATGCTATTGCTCCCCGCAGACCTCTTTAAAGTTTCCTCTGACCATTTAGCTGGCTATTTAAGGGGTCTAATATCCTGGCACACTCAGGACTCCCTAGGGCTGGGGTGGGGGGCAGGCAGATCTCAAAGGTCAGCTGCACTTGGATGAAGCTGGTACATCCAAGCATCTGAGAATGGTGGTCACAAGACTCCGCAGATGTCACTAGGTAGCAGAAAGGATCAAAAAGGAAAGAGGTAAAGTTCCTCTGATTCAGTGAAGGTAACTTGGTTGTTGTGAGTTATGAAGAAGAAGAAGGATGAGAAGGAGAATAAGGAGAAGGAGTGGAGGAAGGAGAAGGAGAAGAGGAAGGAGGAGGAGGAGGGGGAGGAGGATGGGGGATAAGGAGAAGGGGAAGGAGAAGGGGAGGAGGAAGAAAAAGAGGAAAAAGAAATCTAAACTAGCTAATAATTTGTGCCAAACTATTTCTTTTGTCCCCTCCCTAAGATAGCCTTGTGATCAACCTTCGTTTCCCAACCTTGGCTGCCCATTGGAATCACTTGGGGATCCTTGAAGAAAGTATTGATGTCTGGGACCCACCCCCAGTGAGGCTGGTATAGTTGGGCGGGAGGGCGGTCTGGATGTTGGGCTTTTTAAAGTTCCCCACTTGAGATTCTGGTCTGTACTTTTATATCAACAATTAAAATGATATGTTATCATCATTTATAATGATTTTGGCATCATGTTTCATTAAATCACTTATCTCTATTAACAAATACAATTGGCAGATATCTTGGGAATCACACAGAACTACAGGGACATATTGGGCCACTCTGCCCAGACATCACTTGGTGTGTTTTACAGAGAGAATGCAGAATATCTGGGAATCCAGCCATTCTTACTAAGGTTGAGTAGAGGACGTTACAGAAGTTTCTTCCTTATTCTTAAACATGTGTCTGTTTGATGGCAGGAGTCAGGGCCAGGGGGTGGCAGGGATTTGCAAGTGATGGGAAAGAATAAAATCTCGGAGAGCAAGCAGTTTTTCACTTAAGAAGAGCAGCGGGCTCTCCTCAAAAATTCTTAAATTTTATTGCCAACATTAAAATTTGTATTTATCCAAGAAGTGAGAGGTTCAGGCGATTGCAGAAAATGACCGTATTGCTGAGGTACCTCCATTGAAGCCATGAAACAGATGACATCAGGGCTATTGAAGAGGCTTTTGTCTCCTTCACAGGAACACACTTCCCCTCAGAACTTAAGCTCAGTTCACACGGCATCCTTGGTGTGCATCCCATGGCCTCAAGACTGTCCCAGTCAAAATGCCACCCCATTTCCAGCGCCGTGTCAGGATCAGACAGCACTTGAAAGCTGACCAACTATGCTTTGCAAATTTGGCCAGGCCTTCCCTGGCATCCCGGTGCCACGCTTGTCAGCCTCTCTGCTGCGAACACAGCTGGTGCTGTCTGTCGTGGTCCCCACACACCTTCTCCGGTTTATCTGACAGCTCATGAGCCACCCGTCCAGCTGGATGGAAGTCATTCCTCCTACAGTGCCAGCTTTCAGCCTCACAGGACGAGAGGTCATCACACGCTTCCCTCGCACACTTCCCTCACTCATCCTTCCAGAGTCACTGGACCCGGAGCTGGTTTTAAGTTTATTGTACTATTCTGTGCTATGGTATTTGCGCCTGTTGTCATCTCTGATTTTCCATCTCGATGAACGGCTTTTTTTTTTTTAAGATTTTATTTATTTATTTGACAGAGAGAGATCACAAGTAGACAAAGAGGCAGGCAGAGAGGGAGAGAGGGAAGCAGGCTCCCTACTGAGCAGAGAGCCCAACGTGGGACTCGATCCCAGGACCCTGAGATCATGACCTGAGCCGAAGGCAGCGGCTTAACCCACTGAGCCACCCAGGTGCCCATCGATGAACAGCTTTTGAGCCATTGATCCTTTTTAGTGAAATTGGTGTCCTAACAAACACAGAAGGAAAGACAAATCATGCAAATTAACAAGTTCGGTTGAAAAGTGGGCCCACAGAGGATGTGAGACTGAGAAGAATGTTCTCGCAATTGCAATGCTTGCTGAAACCCAGGGACAGGATCTATCCTCCCGGTGCATGCTGCTATTGTTAGGAAGAAAGCAAGATTTTTGTGGAAATAATAGCGAATGTTCCATTTCCTATGTGTCATATTTTGAGAACAAAATCGTTTCAACCTTATTCTTCTGAAACTTCCAAACCACTGCTAACCCCTGGACAGGTCGCCCTCTGAGAAATGTGGGACAAGCTAATAGGACCATGTCCAGATTTCCCCCTTTCTAGCCCTCCTGGCCAGCCTGGGAGCTGGGCACCATCAGTTCTGTAGATGCTCTTGAAGAAGCGAGCACTTCCTCCACCATGAGCCCCAGGAAGTGTTCATGATTTCTCCCTTGTCATCGTCTCTACTCTTAGATCCTCGGGCATGTTAGGAAGTAGATTCAAGCAAATTCTATTTTTCTGTCTACTTAAAGTGCTTGAGAGCTAACAGTCACACTTGGAGCCTGGGATGACAAATTGTGTTTGATTTGTGTGTCAACAGTAATTAACTGGCAGGGACTGCCTGGTGCACTGCGGTGGGAGGGATTTGAGGTCCCATCTGATTGCGGTGGGAAAGGGGCTGGTGATCAATTAGTCATGCGGTAGTGGGCTGGGAGTGAAAAATGACACCACGCTGGCCGTGTATTTCCGTTCCTATCTTTAACTTCATTATTTTGACAGCAGAAAACGAAACGCTTTAGATGTTGATGGTGGAATTTAAGGTGCCAGCCATGAGTTGAAGGAGGGATTGAGGACGTTAGCCTTTTGATGGAGTCTCCAAAAATCCCAAGCCTTTACCTGCCTTCAGCCTGCTCCACAAAGGATAGTAGGTGGGGTTTTGGGGACAATCAGTGACACAAATCAGGGGTTCTCATTCTTGTCTGAGCACCTGAAATACCCATGGAAGTTTATAAAAATCAGTTCCTCACTTGAGGACTGTGAGATCATATTCTCAGGGCTCCATATTTAAAAAAAAAAAAAATCCTCTGTTGACTCAGCTGCACACAAATTTGGGAAACAGTGATAAAAATCTGCTAGGGGGAACTGAAATCTGACTTCTCCCCAGCAGGAGGCCTAGGAAGCTGTTTGTCAAAGCTGCTGCTTGCGGATTTTACACAGCAATGTGAGGGGAGGTAGTGTATTTCTAGACTTTGATGTCTAGATATCTGATTGTCTCTCTTTTGGGGGTGTTGGCAGTCATTGAAAATCACTGCCTTGATCCTTTAATTCATTAGGGTTTGAAAATAATAGTATTCTAATTATATCATTCCTTTTACGTATTTCAGGTGGGCTATTTCTGTAAAGAGATCTTTAATTTTTTGTTTCTATTACTTGCCTCTTTAGTAACTGTTAATTATCCCAAGTTACAGTTCATATAGGAAAGGTAAGATAAACGATCGATTTTTCCATTTATATGTCCGTTTTCAAAGATGCATTTAGCATCCTCCAAGGTAAACAATGAAATTTTTGCCTTGTTTTTTAGTATCATTTTGGGCTCATGGCTAAAACTGTATTAAAGTATTTCGGTGCAGTGACATATACCTACTGTTTACTCATGCTCATCCCATCATTCTCTTGGCAACCAGTGGGAACATCTTTAGGTCAATGGCTCCTTAATCTTTTTGACAGGACTCGAGTAACCTCTGACAGTTTCCTTGCTGTTTGGTTTGACAAGAGGTTCCGGCTTCCTATTTTACCTAGAATCAACCATTGCTCCAAGGAGCCTTGTTTCTTTTTGGTTGCAAATGGCATCATGACGTCACAGTCTGGGTCCTAGGGGTACTCATCACAACTGAGTTGGTCATTGTTTCTTGATCTTTTTTTTTTTTAAGATTTTATTTATTTTTTTGACAGACAGAGATCACAAGTAGGCAGAGAGGCAGGCAGAGAGAGAAGGGGAAGCAGGCTCCCTGCGGAGCAGAGAGCCCAATACGGGGCTCGATCCCAGCACCCTGGGATCATGACCTGAGCCGAAGGCAGAGGCTTTAACCCACTGAGCCACCCAGGCGCCCCTTTACTTGACCTTTTAAAAACTGATTTGAAAAAAATATTTTTTAAAAAGATAAAATAGATGATGAGTTCACCTTGGAACTCCCAATTTAAATTCAGAATTTTAGGATTTTACTCAATCTCTTTACTCACGCATCTGTGTATACATATTTTTCCTCCATGCCCAAACTCTCAGTTGTTGATGGCACCAGCCCAAGTTTTCCTCCACTTTATTCCACTGTGCTCACACACCTCCTTCAAAATGGCAACATCACCATTACCCATAACAGGAGAACACCGAAATAGTTTTCATGTTTTTAAAAAAGATTGTTATTTTTTAAAAAAAAGATTTATTTATTATTATTTTTTTATTGAGAGAGAGAAAGAGAGAGTGAGGTGAGGAGGGGCAGAGGGAGAAGGAGAGAGAGTATCTCAAGCAGACCCCCTACTGAGCAGGGAGCCTGATTTGGCACTTGATCCCAGGACTTTGGGATCATGACCTGAGTCAAAGGCAGATGCTTAACCGACTGAGCCACCCAGGCGCCTCTACATGATTTTCTGTTTTTGTTTTGTTTTGTTTTATTTTGTTTTGTTTTGTTTTAAGTTCTTTATGTTCTTAGGGTTATCCCACGGGATATGAATCAATTAACTGTTATAAAATCACTTGGAGTGGTTTTTCTTTGTGTGATTATGAAAATCAACCAGATACACACTCAAGTTCATTTATTTGATTTTGCTTTCAATATTTAGGGATTGCTTTTCTATTCGTTTATTTTGTTATGTAATCATGGAAAACACTTACATGATTCCAGAACCAAATATACAAACTCAGTTCATTGAGAAAAGTCAAGTTTTGTTTCTGTCTTCTTCACCCGATTTCCCTTCTTGCCACTGGTAATCATTTAATTTTTTAAAAAGTTGATCCTTTTGTTTTTTTAAATGCAGTCAAGTAGATATATATCTGTATCCTCCCTTTCTTATTAATAATGTTTTTAGAAACATTAACCCCTCAACTGGAATATAAGAGGCATTTCTTAAGACAAAATATATATTTAAAGAATAAGTTTTTTTTTTCAGCAAATATTGCCAGTTGGTAGCAAGAGCACACAGCCGTCTCTAGAAGAGTCATCCCAAGCTGCGTGCTCATGGCTCCCATCTCCAGTTGGCACAGGCTGCTTGCGGAATGAGTTTTGCAATCATCCTTCCAGCAATGATACGTAGAAAAAAAATGAGACACTATAGATTTTTACTTTTTATCTTTTTTTTTCTCTCTCTCTCCGTCTCTCTCTTTTGTTTTAGAGAGAGATAAAGCAGAGGGGTAGAGCATTGGAAGAGAGAGAATCTCAAGCAAACTCCACACCCAGCCTGGAGCCTGATACAAGGCTTGATCTCACGACCCTGACATCATGACTGGAGCCCAAACCGAGTCTGATGCTTTACTGACTGAGCCACCCAGATGCCCCAGTTTTTACTTTTTGATTTACTGGCTCTTTGTTGATCAAATCAGTGAGAGAAACAACAGACCACATCCAAGGCACAATCTTCCCCAAATGCGTCCACATATCTTCCCCTCAATGCCATCTACACCCCCTGTTTCTCTGCTGCTTCTATTATTAAGTAAGTAAGTAATTTGCATTTTTTTTTTCCTTCGTAGTCATCAAACTGGTTCATTGCCAGGGCAACTAGAAATGATGAACCCTTATTTCAGGGTTCAGTAGGCCTGTATGCTCTATTGATTAAGTTCCAAACATCTTTTTGGTTTCCGTTGCTCCTATGGTCCAAAACATGTAAAACATTCACCTTTTTGCAGTACTGCTGACTGACTTTGGAGCCAGACTTCCTGAGTCTGATTCCTGTCTCTGTCATTTACTGGCTGTGTGATTTTTGGCCAGTTGCTTAACCTCTCTGTGCTTATATGCCTCATCTGCATAAGTACCTATCTCATAGGGTTGTCCTGAAAATTGAATCAGAAAATGTACAAAGCCCTTGGAATTATAGTTGGCAGACAATGGGTGCCCACTGGATTTTAGTTTTTATTATTATTCTGCTGATCTCTTCCTGATTTAGATTGTTCCTGTAAAAGATCATGTCAACCTGTTTAATCTTCTGTAAATTCCCTGAAGTGATTTATTTTACTTCTACTAATTAAACCTAACAGTTTTCCCTCCTATAGTGCAAATGATTTGATCAATTTCTCCCACTTAACATATAACTCAGTAATTTAATTCTTATATGACCATATTGCCAAGCTTGAATTTAATAAATACTGAAAAACATGTGATTGATATTTTATTTTCAATATTACATTTAAAGATTCTAGACTAGCTATGAGACAATTCTTTTTTTATTTGTATAGATACCACAATTATGTCTCTAATCATGCAGGTTTATACAAATTTCAGATAAAACTGCTCTCAGGTTAATTCAGTTTAAAAGGGAAGTTTGCCTAAAATGGGCTAACCTAAATGGTTAGTCACATAACAACATATTTTTAGTACATTGGGTGATTAGATGAGACTTTAATAGTAATTATGATTAAAACTTTTGAGAGAATGGATAAAGAGATGGGGTATTTCACCAGGAAACTGGAATTTGTAAAGAGGAACCAAGTAGAAACATGTAGAACAAAAATGAGATAACTAAAATTGAGTCCAGTGGTTGGGTTTACTAGCATGTCAGAAACAACAGAAGAGAAAATTAGTATTTTGGAAGAAAGAGCAGTGAGAAGTATCCAGATTAAAGCACAGAGAAAGAAACCTGGTAAATATAGAAAAAGCTATAAACCACATACAGTACACAAAGACAAAATCTAATACATGTGTGTGTGATCTCCCAGAGGAGAGGAAAGAAAGAATGAGGAAAAAGCAACATTAGAAAAGGTACTGGCTGAAAATTTTTCAAAACTGGTAAAAGACCCTAAATAGCCAAAGTATCTTAAGAACGGAGTTAGAGACATCACACTTCCTGATCTTGAATTATATTATAAAACATAGTCATCAAAACAGTGTGGTCCTGTCATAAAAACAAATAGACCAATGGACCAGAAGAAAGAGTCCAGAAATAAGTCTAAGTGTAAATGATCAACTAATTTTGACAAGGACGTCGAGAATATAGGATGGGGCAAGGACAGTCTTTTCAGTAAATGGTGCTGGGAAAACTGGATATCCACCTGCGAAAGAATGAAGTTGGATTCTTATGCCATAAGCAAACCAACTCAAAATAGATTAAAGACTTAAAGACCTGAAACTGTAAAACTCCTACAAGAAAGTATAGGCAGTAAGTTCCTTGGCATTGGTCATGGTGATGAGTTTTTGGATATGACACAAAAAGCTCAGGCAAGAAAAGCAGAAATGAACGAATGGGACTACATCAAACTAAAAAGCTTTTGCACCGCAAAGGAAGCCATTAACAAAATGAAAAGGCAGCCTACAGATCGGAAGAAGATATTTGCAAATCATATTTCTAATTAGGGGTTAATAGACAAATTATATATGGAACTCATAAAACTCAATGGCAAAACCAAACCAAATCAAACCAATCTGTGTCCTCCCAAAACCCCAAATAGTCTGACTAAAACATGGACAAAGGAACCTGAATAGACATTTTCCAAAGATGGCTAACCTACAGCCAATAGGTAGATGACAGTGGTGCTCAACATCATTACTCTTCATGGAAATATAAAACAAAACCATAATGAGATACCTCACGCCTGTTAGAACGGCCATTATCAAAGAGAGAAGAGATACAAAGTGTTGGTGAGGATATGGAGGAAAGAAAACCCAGGTGCACTGTTGGTGGGAATGTAAATTGGAACAGCCACTCCCGAAAACAGGATGTTTTCTAAAAATCTAAAAATAGAACTACCATATAACTGAGCAACCCCTCTTCTGGGTATTCTTGGATACCCAAAGGAAATGAAATCAGTACCTTGGAAATCAGCATCCATTAAAGTTGAATATAGGCCAACTCCATCAATCTGTAATTCCAGTCCTAGGTTTGTACTCAAAATAAATGCATACAAAATATATGTTCAAAAATATTTGTACATACAAAAATATTCATAGAAGCATTATTTGTAATAGCTTCACACCAGAAACAACTCAAGTGTCTATCAACTATAGGGTGGATAAATAAATTGTCACACAAATGTTCTATACAGCATTGAAAAAGATCAAACTGGTATTATTTGCAACGATTCTATAGACATAATGTTGGACAAGCCAAGAATGAACACATACCGTACTTGTGTCCAGTTTAAACAACAAACCAAACCAACCTATGGTAAGAGAAATCAAAATGGTGGTTACTTTGGGTGAGTCATGACTGGGAGAGATAGAAAGGAGACTTCTATGATGTCATTAGGATTCTTTTTTTTTAAATATTTATTTATTTGATAGAGATCACAAGTAGTCAGAGAGGCAGGCAGAGAGAGCGGAGGAAGCAGGCTCCCTGCTGAGCAGAGAGCCTGATGCGGGGCTCGATCCCAGGACCCTGGGATCATGACCTGAGCCAAAGGCAGAGGCTTCAACCCACTGAGCCACCTAGGTGTCCCTCATCAGGATTCTTTTTGAAAGAGTTCATGTTGCTGTGTTTACTTTGAAAAAATACATTGAGCTGCACCTTTATGATTTATGCCCTTTCTTGGATACATTGTTATACTTCAATAAAAAGTTCAAATGAAAGCAAAATGTGGCCGCTGGGTGCTAGGGGCTTCCTTCCTCTCTGGCACCTGGGTTATACTGTGAACATTCAGCATCGCTTTCTAGCATTTGCTCTCTTTACCAGTCTGGAATTCACCCAATGGCCCCAGTTACTCTCTTTCTAAGCCTCCCCAGCCAGCAGTGTGGGAGCCCAACCTCTGCCCATGGAGTGAACAACCGACGGAGAGAGCATGTGTCAGAATTAAGGAAAGAGCTCTGCAAACAGGGGTTACTCAGATGACAAGATGTACAAAGAAACGGCAGGGTTTTGCCCGATTCAATGCAAAGTATCAGCACCCCAAGGATCCACTAGTCACAGAATTTTTCCGTAGTCTCATAAAAATGGAAATGCACCTAACTTTAAATCAGCTGCCGCGGAGCAACCTCTTGTCCTTTTGCAATGAAGGGTGACCTAAATTAAAATGAAAAACAGTTCTAGAAACTCATGTTGCCTGATTAAATACTGATTATTTAACCCCCGACATTCAAGTTGCCGTACCTTTTTCTAGCTTTTTATTTACTCCGTAACACGAGCAACGTGATATTTCAGATGAACTGGTGTATTGATATCGTATGAAACTGAAATCAATGGCTGGTGAAATTCTGTTAAAAAATAAACTTGGGGGGCGCCTGGGTGGCTCAGTGGGTTAAGCCGCTGCCTTCGGCTCAGGTCATGGTCTCAGGGTCCTGTTATCGAGCCCCGCATCGGGCTCTCTGCTCAGCAGGGAGCCTGCTTCTTCCTCTCTCTCTGCCTGCCTCTCTGCCTGCTTGTGATCTCACTCTGTCGGGTAAATAAATAAAATCTTTAAAAAAAAAAAAAAAAAAACTTGGCCGCTTGGACTAAAACACTCTTGTCACTTTAAAAAAACAAAACCTGGGGCGCCTGGGTGGCTCAGTGGGTTGGGGCCTCTGCCTTCGGCTCAGGTCGTGATCCCAGGGTCCTGGGATCGAGCCCCACATCGGGTTGTCTGCTCCGCAGGGAGCCTGCTTCCTCCTCTCTCTCTGCCTGCCTCTCTGCCTACTTGTGATCTCTGTCAAATAAATAAATAAAATCTTTAAAAAAAAAAACAACAAAAAAAACCTACCCGTTAATTGTGTTAAATTGGTTTGTCGACAAAGCTTAAATGCTTTCCTCACACTCTGGTGCCTGCTGTTCAATCAAGGGGAAAGTTCGGTCTCTGGAGAGAAATATCTTTATTGATTACTACACCAAGAGCAATTACATCGAAACAGAGGCTAGTGGGTAAGACCTTTCGGTTCTTATATAACCTTATGACAGATACTGAAGAACACACGCAACGTGTACCCTTTCTGCTCACACGCCCTCGACATTCTGTGAAGTCCGAAGCTTAGTGCTCACATGCCTTGTTCACAGGTATGGTCCTTGTCCCACCTAAAACATGGGCTAGGGACAATTCTCAGTACGCCGGCAAAGTACAGGTCCTCCGGCTTTTCTGGCCTTACTTATTGCAAGTCATGCACTTGATGAACACAGTGAAATGTGCTCCGTGTTTTATAGAGTCCAATATACACCGTTATTACTCCGAGAGCAACAATCATTTTTGTTTTGTTTTTAACAATATTCTACCTTTTCACATGCTGTTATTCTTAAATTTCAAGATTGGCTCCAAACAGGAATTTTAGCCAGAATAAGATAATAAGATCTAGAGAACTGAAAGTTTCTCTGCACATAGGTAGAGGTTTGATCCGTTACAAATGCAGACCGTCCTGTGGTTTGTCGATCATTAAGGAGGCGCAGGACGACGCAGTGTGCTCGCTCTGCCACTAGAGGGCCCCCTGACAAATATATGAAACCAAGCAAGCAAGGCTTTCCACAATAAAAAGACAAATCAAACTTCAGGAAAACATGAATTTATTGTGTACATCACCAAAGCATAAAAATACCTAATTAGGGCTTTATATGGTTGGAGAGAATTATGACCACACAAGAAAATCCAAATTTTATTTTTTTATTGATTGATTCACCCACATCATTAATGGATTCTGTGATCAGGCTGAGACCTGAGATCCTCAAATTCATATTTCCATGCTCTATTCTCTATGTTAAATTTTAAAATATTGCAGAAGTTCAAAAAAGAATAACCTTCTGTTTCTGAGATTTCAGAAACCATCGTCTTGCCCTGTTGGTATGAAATAGTGTGTCCCATGTTCCATGTGTCTTCTGCATTTTGCCTTTTCCATGCTGTGTGTTTTGGACTCCCTGGGCCCGTCTCCCCTCTGTGATAACCAGTTTCTGGTCCCGAAAATCCACCAGCCTTTGTCAGTGTCCGTAAAAGAAACATCTGTCAATAAGACAGATAATGTTGCATTTTCCCTTCAGCTTCACAGAGAAAGCAAATGGCACTGTGCATAGTAAAAACATTGTAAAAACATTGTAAGCAAAACACCTGAGAAAGTAACCCTCTTTGAAAAAGGTCTCATTCTAGCTGGTTGACTTAAATACGTTTTGTTGTGCGAACAAAATTGAAATTCCTTTCTTTTCTCCAGAAGCAATAAATACACATGTCTTTGCATTTTTAGGCCAGAAGGGAGTCACTAAATTTCCCTTTTCTTACACTTGCATGTGGAATAATGATTTGGATGGAGCTTTTACTTAAACAAAGAGCCTGAAAGTCTTACCTCAATGAACGGTGTGCAAAGCGTAGCCTACTGCTGTTTGTGTGATGAGTGTTCAAGTGGTAATCTCTTTTGCCACATACTCACATATTTCTAATCTTAAATTCTTTGAAGTGTGAGGTTTCCTGTGGTTGTTGAGAAACGATGGGCTGAAGCTTGGTTATTCCATCTGTTTTCATGACCAGTGGGCATCGTTCTGCCATTGGCTCAGGGCCATTGGAGTGCGTCACAGATGAGCCTGAGGTGAGTGTGTTGGTCACGTTCTGGGTGGTGTCATCTTATATCCACTGGGCTTGGCCTCTGCTCCCTCTGTCTGGGACCCTCCAGGAAATGACTGCTCCTCTGGCCATAGCACATAGTCAACAGATTCAAATTTCAAAATGGAATCACTTGTGAGAACGTATGTGGTGACCACAGATTTCAAAGTTTGGTTTTTTTTTTTTTTTTTTTTTTTTGACAGAGAGAGAACACAAGGAGGCAGAGAAGCAGGGAGAGAGAGAGGCGGAAGTAGGCTCCCGGCTGAGCAGAGAGCCCGATGCGGGGTTCGATCCCAGGACCCTGGGATCATGACTTGAGCTGAAGGCAGAGGCTTTAACACACTGAGCCACTCAGGTGCCCCAACCACAGATTTCAGAAATGAAAAATGCCTGATTTCAGTCTGCTAGTATCACTTTCACACGAGATCAATGAGCAGAGAGCGAAGAAGGTGAGAAGAGTAGTATTTTCTTTGCTTTGATCTCTCTGTGCCTGCTTCGATCACAGTGCTTGCCCGGATAGATTCTCAACAAGGATTTCCTTCCCTGCATCCTTTTCCTGCTCGGTGCTGTGCAGAGTGCGGGAGCGGGGGTAGCTTGTGTTCTGCATGTAAAACCTCATTACTCCACACAATGCCCAGCACAGGAGAAAAACAGGATAACTCAGTGAATGTGTGTTCAATGAATGAATGAAAGAACGTCCTACGAAAAGAAAGAAAAAAGTACGCGACTGAGTCAAGACTAAATGTTTGCAAAATGCAAATATAGAAAATAGGCTGCCCAAGGAAGAAAACATTGGCCTCCAATCTTTGGCTCAGTCGACCCAGGTATGCAGCCTCTCATATTGGCATGAAATCTAGTAGACACTCCACTCTCCTAAGACTTAAATCATTCACAGCAGAACTTTTAGAGCCGCACATGTAAAATAAGGAAGCCCATCCGGTATTATAAGTACGTATTTGGAGGGGGGAAGAAAAGCATAACACAAAGCACGCCTATCATTTTTATTACACGATCTACAGAAAGTAAAGATTTACAAAATCTTTTTAGTCAGAAAGTATATGAAAAAAGATTGATTTTTCCCAAGTGGAGTAGAAAAGGCCCCAGGAGAAACATGAGATTTTTATGTTTATTAAACATGAGCTGAGGTTTTAAGAGGCTGCGAAACAATAACTTGGCATATGTTTCTGTTCCTGAGGCCCTGGGCTTACTCTGGACACTTGCAGAGTCAACAAAACCTGGGAGCTCTAGAAAGCGGGGTAATTCCTATTATCCACTCCGATCTTTGAGGAGCCTGGGGAGAGTCACAGCCGGGTATCTGAGTCTTCCTCAGCTTTGCAGGACCCTTTATTGTCTACCTCCTCTAGCCCCAGACAGAACGCAGAATTCAATGGCTTTTCCATAATGGATATTCACACGCCATTGGCTCCCTTGTCTGCTCTCCCCAGAGCACAAACTCTTGCCAGCAAACCCTTCTGTGGGCACTTTCTCCTCTTAGCCTGACGCGTTAACCAGATTCCAAGCCATCCAACGTTCTCTTCTACTCACAACTCTCATTGGTATAGCCCTTCCAGCTTTATAAGGTGCGAATACATACACTACTCTTTAAGTGGAAAGAGAGAGCATGAGTGAGCTCGAGAGACCTACAAGGGGCTCAATTCCCAATGCCCAATGTGGAGGAACCCAGGTCTTGTCACGTCTCTCGACCAAAGAACTGGTTTACAGGAAGCACACAGGATGGAGAAATGCTTGACGTGAGACCAAGAGGGTTGCAGCAGTTGCATGTGAGGAAATTCCCAGGACAAGTGACCGGGTTTACCTAATAACTGGTGTGCAGGAAGGAGCAGAGGAGTTGTCACAGGTGGAAAGAGACTGAGGGACGAGTCAGTCAGAGGCCCTATAGGGATATTGCTTGGCTCCCACTTTTAAAAAACTCACTGCCAAAAGACACTGTTCAGGCGATCTTGGAAATTTCAAAACTACCTCAATATAAGAGGATATTGAGGAATTACCGTTAATTTTTTTTTAGTTAATCTTAAGTTCATTTAAACATGATTATTGTTGGAGCCGCCTGGGGGTGCTCAGTCAGTGAAGTGTCTGACTGTTGATCTCAGCTCAGGTCTTAATCTCAGGGTCATGAGTTCAGGCCCTGAGTTGGGTTCCACGCTGGGCATGGAACCTACTTAAGAAAATGATTATTGTTAATCTTTGTACAGTGGATACTGTACATATGTTCAACAATTTGAAATATAAATGGGAAGGAGTATGGTAAAACCGAACAGGTTTGAAGGTGAGCATTTGGGGTGACAGGATGACAAGGTATGGGTGAATCAATGGCAATGAGAGGTGGAGGAAGTCAACAGCCCACTGGGTTTGAAGTCACTCATCAGCATTAATGGCGGTCCATGCAAGGAGCAGGACTTGCCCCAACATCTGCTGGTTCAAAATACCAAGTGACCATAATGCAGGGCACGGAGAGAGAAGGGGCATCATTTTTCAGTGCTTTCCCAGGGAACAAACACATGGAAAACAATGTCATCATTCTATACTTTCAGAATCCCTCTGCTTAGATAGGCCATGCACACTTTTTCATCCTCATGACATTCTTACAATGCGGGGGGAAAAAAAAAAGGACAGTAAGACCTATGGAACAAAAAGTTTGTGTTTTATTAAAATAGGTTGCCAGAAGTTAATTGACTCCCATTTGTCTTTCCAAGCTTAGAAAGAGCCAGCCAAGAGGCCTCTTGGGCAAGGAGGCAGGCCAGGACTCACAGAGCCTGGTGCTGCTGGTGGAGCTTCCTGCTGGTAGCCAAGCCCTTCTCAAAAAAAAAAAAAAAAAACACAGAGAAAGGCTGGGCAGAGAACAGTGGAGGGTCAGGACAGCTGCTGGCACAGGAAGGTGTCCTGCCCCCAGAGAGATGGGGCCCTCTCCACTGCCAGGCTGCAGAGGGGGTTGGCCTGCCACACTGTTAGTAGGACTCAGAGACTCGGACCCTCCCCTGGGCTGCTCATGGCCACCCTGCTCCTGGGCTGGCCTAGGCCTTGGGCTGACACACCCACCAGAGAGTAGACAACCAGCCAGTTCATGCCAAACGTGTCTGCATCTCCTTTCCTCCTTCACTGAGTCTCATGCTCCAATCAGTCTTCCATCTCCCACTTGCACGATGGGAAAGAGACACCCCACTTGGTTCTCTGATTTCTGCCCCAACACAAGTTTAAGTACATCCAGGGGCCTCTTCTTGAGGTCCACTTGGCGGCAAGGCACCAAGGAGAATCAAGAAAACTCCTGCAGAGGCTTTTACAGCATTTCCTTTCAACAACATTTACAGTACAGTGCTGTGGGCTAAACACTAAGCCCATTAGAAAACAGAGCAGATAAAAACAGTCATCTTTGATTTGCACTGGATACAGACAATTGAATTACAAAAAACTGAAGCAAAGCTTTAAAAAATGGACACATTTAAATATTACAGGATTATTATTACAAACACAAAGGGACAGTCAGGGGCATTACAAATGAAACGCTGCCTTTAGGCCAAATGCAAACTTGCAATGGGGCTTTCAAGGCCCAGAGAGGAGGAGTCATTTTCTCCGAGCAGGAGGCCTCCAGAGAAGGGGCTGATGATTCTCAGGGACTATTGCCAAGTGTTGGACATATCACAGATCAGCCCCTGAATTTCTTTTACTTCACACACACTTGAAGACAAGGAACACCTTGGAAATACTAATGTATTCTCATCGGTTTTCATTATTAATACATAGACATATCAACCCACAGGGTTATCTATCATCTACATACCATGAACCATAGCCTTACTTTGTCTTAGCAAGATTAACAACATAATAAATATTCTTTAAATCATTCTAGAATAATGCTTATTCTACCTGGAAATACTCAAAATGTACCTCAAGTACTCACCAGGCAGTGTCTCACTTTTGCCCAGTGAATTTATACCATGACACTTTGGCATCACGTCATCTCATTCAGGGAAATTCCAACACAGCTTTATTTTGGCACTGATACCCGCGTTCCTGCATATGACCATACTATACTCTGTCCTAGGACTCAGTCTGTTTTCAAGGCCCTTACAAAGCTTGTCAAGGAGAAAAACATTCTATGTAGAAAACAGCAACAACTGTACTTTTCTACCTCATTCATGATGGTCTACTTTGGTTCAGATACCAACCAGAAGATTCTTTCTTTCATCACTTCCATTAAATAAATCCATCAAGACTGTATCTGAATTTAGCATGGTTTCAGGATCTGGGCAATATTGGGTCCCATGATATCCTGGCTACAGAAGGTAGATCTGAAAAATTTTCAAGGAAAACAAAAGGATATTAAAATGACTCTATGGGGCAAAAGACACATGGTAGATCTAATTGAATGAGTAATTATTATTTTGTAAACACTTTTACAAATATAATGTTTATTTCTTAAATAAGTTTCCTTTTCTTTAATTATAAAATGTTAAGATGTACAAATTTTTACACAAGTTGCAAATTTCAAATTCTACGGAGGTTTCAAATACCATTAAAAATTTAAAAAGTTTGTCTGAAAATTCAAGGGAAAAGGTAATACTTACTCATATCCATATTTTCCAGATATATCTTTTACCACCTCTGCTCCCAACTTATTCTGAGAATGCCCAAACAAATGTTCCTTCCAAATGAACTCAATATTTGTAACACTTCCAACATTAACGTCTGCATCAATTAATTTTGTGTAAGTCATGCCTGGCTTCAGTGTTCCACTGTAAACAGAAAGATAAGACTCATGAGCTCACACCGGGTATTCTCAATATTCAAGTGGAGCCGCATCTGTGTGTACGATGAGAGAGAAAGTCGTGGCTGCTGGCATCTGCTCACAGAGATTTACTCTTTTCGCTCACGTCAATCAGCGTCTTGGAATACCAGCGTTCTGAAGCTTGAAAGGAAGGGCGAGGGAAATGGGAAGCTTGACTAGTTGACGTTGGGGAATGCCTAGAGAGGCATTATCTCGATGGGATCTCCACAATGAAAGGTCTGGTTTTGGCTTTAGAGTCTCAGAAACTAGATTTTATTGACACCAGGAAATGATCACGCTGTCTAGGAGGAGCTGAATTCACAGAAAACTGATCTCTCTGTTCCCAATGGGGAAATGCTTTCTTTTTATTAATCAAAATGTCCTCCGACTCTCTCCCTGGTAACTTCTTTATCTGGACGAAAAGATTCACGTAACCAAGGTAGTCATCCAGAGCATGGCAACAGAGCAGAGGGAAATGGATTCTCTTGATGCATAAGGCACATCTTACCCTAGCCAAAATTAGACCAGATGTGATTTCCCTATTCCTGCTGCTTCGTTTTTCCATTGTTAATGTATTGTCTAGCTCCTCTCCCTGGAAGATAAGCCCCACAAGGACAGGACCTGTGGCTGTATTCTCAGCAATCAGAACAATTCCTGGCACACAGTGGGCATTTAAATGTTTGTTGAGTGAATGAATGACTGTTGCTATTCCTAGGGCCTGTCTTACTCTATTTTATATAGAATTAATTGCTTTAATTATCAGAAGGCAACTTTCCTTCCAGCTTCTTAGGGATAATCTCCCTGTTGCTCTTTGAACTGACTTGGCTCAGTGGACCTACTGTGCGGACCTTCATAGCAGTGCCATTAGAAGCCCACATGACTAACATAGAAGCCACAGGGTTTATAATAATTTAAGAATTATTCTTAAAAGAAGATTGGTGACTATGCAACCAGATGGTAAACTCCTTCTTTAGATATTTGCAAAAGAAATGCAGAGACGTCAAAGTAGTCTTACAATTTTTAAAAAAGATTTTATTTATTTGAGAAAGAGTGCTCACAGGCACTAGGGGCAGAGGGAAAGAATCTCAAGCAGACTCCCGCTGAGCACAGAACCCCACGTGGGGCTCTGTCTCGTGACCCTGAGATCATGACCTGAGCCAAAACCGAGAGTCAGATGCTCAACCGATGGAGCCACCCAGGTGCCCCAAAATATTCTTGCAAATTTTTAGGTGGGTGGGAACTGCCTATTTGTTCCCCCCTGTCCCAGGTCAGAGGCCTTTGTGCAGGGCTCAAACTACCTAGCCTTGCTATGGGCCTGTGGGCCTCAGAGCCGCAGGCACACAATCGATCGTACTGAACGGCTTCCAGAGAACTAGCTTCATGGAGACATGAAGATCACGGAAAATGAGATAGGATAGGGAAGGGTACCTGGAACAGAGGAACAGCATGAGTGAAGTCAGGAAGAGAGGAAAAGGTGGATCTAGTCAATGCTAAGTACTGCAGTCAGGGTAACCTGATTGAGTTGAAGACCAACGAACCAGACACCAGACAGTGGGAGATGGGGATGGAAAGGTGGGCTGGAGCCTGTGCATTCACCAGGGGCCAGAGGGTCCCCGACTGAACCCACAGCTGCAGGTAGGGCTGCTGAGGCAAGAGGGTGTGCACAAAGGGCCAGAATGATTAACCTACCCCATCCTTCGACTGACAAAATAACCACAGAAACCTCTTGTTTATCATGCCTCTGCCCATTCTTTGAAGATGATGGAAAGTAAAGAGGCAAAAATCTAATCCATTCATTGGTTTGCAAAAAGGTAGCATCTAATTAGTGTGCATAACCTTAATTCTGAAACGGATTGCAGAATTAAACAACGTTAAATGAAATCTCTAATACAAAAATGCTAAGGCTGACCAAAGAAAAGACGAAAGGAAACTCAAGATAAAAGGGGACTTTAGCCAAAGGTAAAGGCTCAGTGAATGTCTCTGCTGAATTACTCCCACCTTTGACTATTTCAACACTTGTCCTATGTCTGTGGGTGCTACTCAGACAGCTTATTAGGAATCTGGCCATTTATACAAATGTCTTATTCCATAAGTAATTTGAATCTATACAATCAAAAACATACACTCCAATTTGCATAATGTTAATGGACTGGATAATAACTCTTGTTTGTTGTCCAGTTACTCTATTATCTAGATCTATAATTTTATGCTATTGTTTTCCAACCTCTTCTGTTTGTAGGTGGAACTGCAGAGAAAAGAGTGCCTATGATTTCTATTTTTACATCTGGAAAGCCGGAAGTGAAAAGAGTCAAATGGCAGCCCGTGGCATTCCCATTCCACTGTCAGAAGAGTGAGCTGCTGACTGAGCCAGTCTGCGCGAGTGCCCAGCACTGTGCCACCTGCTGCTTCCTTGTCCTTGGCCCCTGCCTACCTGGCCATCACAAACTCCTCCGTGTTCCCCGTTGTTCCACCTACACGGAGAAACAGGGTCCCTTGAGTGACGTTGTTTCCATCAAGTTTGACAGACAATTTGTGCCTCCAACCTGGAAATTAAAAAAAAGAAGAGTGAAAATGAAGAGGTGAAAACATGTGAAAAGCATGACCTCCTGGGCACTCAGATGTCAATGCAACTCTCAGCCTTGAACGTGGCTGTTCTTGCTCACGAAAAAGCACAACTTTATATAGCTTGAGTGACTTTGGTGAAAAGCTACATTTAAAAAGACATATACATGTACATGTTTTCATTTTATGAAAGTAAATAGTATCATGATATTCTTTAAAGAAAATCCTTTAATCTTCTGGGCATTTTTATGACTTTTAAAAATGGAAGCATGAGCTTTCTTTTGTCTGCTACACTTGTACCCTGCAGCATGTGCACTCTGCTGAGCTGGGTTTTGACTGGCCATGGTTTGACAACTCGTCCAGAATAAATCTAGAGAACCTAGCGAGCAAGAGGGTCTTGGGAGGTAAAGTGAGTTGTCTCTTCCCATCCCACCAGGCTCTGCACTCGGAATGTTCAGTTAGCCCAGGTTGGGGGCAGCACAAAGCCTGCCCACACACAGGACAAATCCCTTGAAAGTGGCCAAGGGTCACTTTTACAAAACCTGGAACGAAACACATCGTTCATTGTGAATTCTGAAATTGTATGCTTAAGAACACATTGGGGAAAGTGCAATTCTTCCTAAAATTGTTTGAAAAAGGTCTAAAAGGAGAAAAGCCTCCAGAGAGAATTTTCAATTCCTGAGTTAATTGTTGCCAGATTTCTTCCCTCCGCAGCCCACACCCTGCCACCTCCACATGGAAACCCCCTCCCAGGCTCCCAGGGTCGGCATCGGCACTTTAACTCAGGATCTCTTTCTCTGCTCTCTTTCTTCTCATCTGACACATTTTTCTTGGGTAATTCCATCACCCGCCTCCACAGCTCTGATGGCTGTCTACACACAGGTGTACCTCTCAAGTCTCTGTAGATCACATCAGTCGCCCATATATCTGACTGCCTTGTGAGCACATCCTCCCCCTCCATCCCAAGGCATCGCAAAACCTGGTGAGTTAGAAACTGGGCCCATTAACTCCTTTAAGCCAGTTTTTCTTCATGTGCCATCAAGTTCAGTGAATAGAACATCCAGTGAGCCAGAATCATCCTTGACCTCTCGGCTTTCTGTATCCCTCACATCCATTCACAGGTTCATTGGGTTTCTACCTCCCATCTCCATACTCTCTCCCCATCTCCTACCTTTCTGTCCAGCTTTATTGAGATATAAACATTATGGATATGTACACCGTGACCGCAATACACACTTAATGATATATTGTGAAATGAATCGCACACGAAGTTAGTTTCCATCCATCACCTTCCATGGTGGTGAGGAAACACTTGTCCTAACAGGTCATTCTGCCTCCATCTTGTCTCCCTCTAATCCATGCAGCAACTAGAATGACTTTTTAAGAAACCAGTCTGATAATCTTAACACCCTTTGGTGGCCTTCCAGGAGCTATAGATAAAGTCCAAACTCCCTATATGGCACATGTTTCATTATTTGACTTAATTTACGTCTCCTGCCTCATCTCGTATTACTCTCTTCGGGGTCTCTGTGGTCCCAGCAGGGGGTTCTTCTTTCTCTCACTGTCTTTCACCTCCAGACACTGACCCATGCTGTTCCTTCTGCTTGGATGTTCCCACTTCCTTCTCCCTCTGACTCCTCTCTCAGGAATCCGCTTAGAAATCACCTTCCCTCAGGAAGCTCTGTTGATTTGGTTATGGACGTCCCTCCTTTGCACGTCTATTATCAGAACGTTTATTACCCAGGATTAAAACTCCCCTCTAGTCTGTACTCACTGTTTTGCTTCCTCACTGCAGCCTCAGCTTCTGGCCCGGTGCCCAGTGATTTAGTAGACACTCAGTAAAAACTGTTGAATTTTTAACAATAAGTACCTTAAAGCATGACAATAAAAAAACTGAGCTACAATACTTACGGGCAAATGGGGAAAGAGACCCAGTGCTTAAAAAATAATATGATCTATTAGGCTGCATATTTTTGAGGTGAAATCTATCAGCAAAATGACCCATTGTTGGGCAACCTTCTTTGGGACAATGGAAGCAATCTCCCTGGGGACAGAAAAGAAGAGGTAGGTTAGAAATGTAATTAGAAATGTTGGCCTTCAATAAACTCTAGATACATTATTAAACTATAATAAATCTTTGACATTTAAATAAAGCATATGCATTTAAAAATGACTAAGTTGCCCAGTAGGCTACCCTGTCTTCCAAAAACAAAACAAAATAAAACAAAAACAACCGAGGGCGGGGGGAAATGGCCTATTAGAAAAATGAGTAAATGCTATGAATAGATAACCCCCAGAAGAGGATAACGATGTAAAAAGCTGCTCAATCTTGCAAGTTGTCAGCAATGCACTAATGAAAACAACATACAATTTCTTACGCAGCAGAACTGCAGAAATTAAAACAATGTGCAACACCAAGTAGTGGTGAAGACGTGTGGAATTCTCGCTTGGTCCTGATGAGAATGTAAAATGGACAAACGTTGCAGAAAGCAATTTGGTCTTGTCTAATAGAGACAGAAATGTGGGGCTGGGTGGCTCCGTCGGTTAAGTGTCTGCCTCCTGATTTCAGCTCAGGTCGTGATCTGGGGTGGGGGGGATCAAGCCCCTTGTGGGGCTCTGCTTGTCCTTCTCCCTCTGCTCCTTCCTCTGCTTGCGCTCTCTCTCTCTCTCTCAAATAGATAAATAAAATCTTTTAAACAAGACAGAAATGTACATATGCTTTGACAATTTCACTTGTATTACACACCATAAGGAAGCTTCCACACAAGCACACTGGCAGACGTATGGAAGTGTTTACTGCAGAACTGCTTTTTTTTTTTTTTTTAAGATTTTATTTATTTATTCATTTGTCAGAAAGAAAGAGAGAGAGAGAGAGCACACAAGCAGGCAGAAAGGCAGAGAGAGAAGCAGGCTCCCTGCCGAGCAAGGAGCCCGATGTGGGACTCGATCCCAAGACCCTGGAATCATGACCCAAGCTGAAGGCAGGGGCTTAACCCACTGAGCCACCCAGCTGTCCCCAGAACTGCTTTTAATAGCTAACCCTGGAAGCAACCAACATGCTTGCTGGTAGGGGAGTGAAGAAATAAATTGTGACTGATTCCTAGAAAATAAATACATCAGATCTCTATATATCAATGTAGATCTCAATTCTAAAATTTAACAACAACAAAAAAGCAAATCCAGAAAGATACAGTATGATGCTATTAATCTCATACATATGGGATTCACCTCAAACCCTGCTTCAGGGGAGGGCGTGAAGGGAATGAAAGGGAATGAAATTTTGTCTGTGCATTCTAAGATCTAAAGCAAAACTAACAAAATGGGGATGCCTGGGTGGCTCAGTTGGTTAAGCGACTGCCTTCAGCTCAGGTCATGATCCTGGAGTCCCGGGATAGAGTCTCGCATTGGGCTCCCTGCTTGGCAGGGAGTCTGCTTCTCTCTCTGACCTTCCCACTTTCTCATGCTCAATCTCTCTCTCTCATTCTCTCTCATTCTCTCTCTCTCAAATAAATAAATAAATCTTAAAAAAAAAAAAACACAACAAAATGTTAACTTAAAAAAATCTGGGTAGCAGTGTTTTAATATTTGTTATTTTAGGTCTTGAACTTACGGATATATAAACCATGGACATTTAGGCTAGGATTATAGTAAAGCATCCCATGTAAAACTCTATTTTTAATAAAGAAAACTTATCACAATAATAAAAGGGCTCATATTTATTAGGTGCTTACCATGTGCCAGGCACTTTTTAAGCACGTTGTATGTGTTTAACTAATTAGTACTCATAAGCCTCTTTATTATTACAGTACTTTCAGCCTCCCTATCTAACAGATGCGGAAACCAAAGTGCAGAGCAGTTGAAGAATTTGTCCAATGATGCATGTCTAGTAAGTGAGGGAGCAAGGGTGTGAACCAGACAGCCCAATACTTGAACTCCTCCTTCATTTTACTTTATTTTATTTTATTATCTTATTTCATTTCATTTTATTCTATTTCATTCTGTTCTATTTGTTTCATTTCACTTCCTTTTTACGACTGTTTGGGTAGAAGCACAATAAAACATGTCAAGGAAATTGACTCCGTGTTCTCCAGTTTATAGCCATAATTAGTATCCATGTGGCACAGGTGTCTAAGTTTCTCCCATCTTGCAAATTGTAGCCCATTCTATCTGACCATCCTGTGCCTCTGAGGGCTTCTACCTGACTTTAGTAGAGTAAGTGCCAAGATCTCTTTAGCTACTCAGAGCAGCATTTGGGGCCAGAAGAAAGAGGAGGCAGAGCAGAAGAAGGTTACTGGGGAAATGCCAGGGTTTGGCTGGCAAGCTTCCTGAGCAGTTCACCAGGGCGTGCCATGGGTAAGAGCAGTTGGCTCCGGAGATGAGGAAGGTGGCCACAGGGTATCCAGTCACCTTGCTCTGGTTAAAAGGACAGAAACGGCTTATTCTTATCCCAACAGCACTTTAGTCTCAAAGTGCTATTACTTACAATAAACTCCAGCTGAAAACCCCACATTTTCTACCCTGATCAAAGAGGGAATTAGGTCTCTGAAGCATAAGAAGGAAAATCTTTCCACTTCCCACTACAAAATAGATTTTCTTTCTCCTTTTCATAGTGATAACAAAATGAAAAATACATTTAGTTCAGATCTGGCACCGTGCGCTTTATGACTCAAGCAAAATCAGATTTGGTATTTTGTCCCTTATTGATCTGTGTGGAGCTCCTGTGAGATATCTGTGCCTTAGTTCGGCTCTGTATAAATAATTAAATTTTAATAAAATAATTTTCACGTTCCAAGTAAATAGTAATATGTTTGGTTGTAGCTATTGATTGGTTCAGCCTTCTCGGGGCATCTTTGAAGATGACATTTAAAATATATACACAGGGGCGCCTGGGTGGCTCAGTGGATTAAAGCCGCCTTCGGCTCAGGTCATGATCCCAGGGTCCTGGGATCGAGCCCCACATCGGTCTCTCTGCTCCATGGGGAGCCTGCTTCCTCCTCTCTCTCTCTCTGCCTGCCTCTCCACCTACTTGTGATCTCTGTCTGTCAAATAAATAAATAAAATCTTTAAAATATATACACAGAAAAATGTTTGCCCTGGACTTCAGCCTGTTACACAGTAGCATCTAATTACTGCATAACAAATGGCCCCAAACACAAAATTGGATATAATCTTCAAAAGAGCTGAAACAACCAGAATACAAATAGTTGGTTTAGTTATTTAAGCCCTTCAGCAATCCTGCTACCGTTCGGTACTCTGCACAGAGAAAGAAAACTATTACTTCCCAAAATGGCAGATGCATTGTTTGCCATATACTCAAAGCACTAATTTTTCGTTGGCTGATCATGGTTCAAAAAATGACTTGCTAATTAAACTCCACTGCAAAATACTTAACTTACCGCTTTAAAAGAGTTGTAGGATCTACAAGGATAAGCAATAAATGCATCAGGATTGAGAACGCTTTCCATGTAGAAGCGATGACTGCGGGCATGGTTGCATTCAAAGAAGGAAGCCACTTCTGCGAAGACAATTTCCAATTAATTGATAGCAATAAATGGATTAACTGATAACTAATAGTAGGAGCCATTTCTTAGAAAAATAACTTAAAAAAAACATATTCTTGACGTGGGAAGTCCAGACAGCCAGACCTTGTATGTAGGCTGGATACAGCACAACCTTTATCTCAATAGCATATACCATTTTCTTTGTATCAGAGAATTCTTTGTGTGACCCTCAAGGGACATTCAAGCAGGGTAAATAAACAAATGCAAATGCAAATGATTCTGTGCTCTGTTATCTTCAATACTTTCCGAATCTTTGACTTAGCTTTAAAGCACTTAGAGCTTTCAGTATCCTTGTGCATACAACATCCCCACGTTAGATCAATTCCTTCTCTGCCTCCCTGTTTCTGCAGGAAGGCTGAACTCCCTCTTACTCAATCACAAAACAGCCAGCAATGTGAACCAGTGCACACCTTCAACTGAACACCGAGATGTGATAAGTGAGAGGTGTTATAATGAATGCTAAAGACAACTTAGTTTTGTCAATGTCAAGCATGACATTATGGCCACGAATATTTATTATTATTGCAATAATAAATAAGATCTAAATACATTTGTGCATTCTGAAGTTAGCATTCTAGTCCTTTATGCTCTCTATCTTACAGCAACATCTCTAGCATCTGCCGTGGACTATTCTTCCAATGACCTGCACAACTTGGTTGATCTTTGAGAAACTAGATTTTGTTATAGTATATGTGGTAGATCGTTATACTTCAATAGTGGCCTCCAGTGAGTCACTATTTTTTAGGTCCTCACCTCTTTGGAACAACAGATTACCACTCCTCCCTTCAAGAGCAAGGAGCGTATCTTTTTTCCCCCCACTCTCCCCACCCCACCCTGGATTGTAAGCTAGTCCCCTGACTTGCTTTGACCAGCAAAACATGGAGGAATTGACCCCGTACAAATTCAGGTCCTCAATCTTAAAAAAATTCTAGTACCCACTCTTACTTTCTTAGAACCCAGCTTTTCTGTTAAGAAATCCTGGTTAACTGGCTGGGAAGAAAGGCCCTTAAGAGGAACAGACCACTTACAGAAAAGAACCAGTACCAAGACCCCAGACATGGAAGACCATGTTGAACCTTCCCACCTAGCTTAACCCAGGGCAGCCCCCAACCAGATGCAATCACGTGACTCATCGCAAATCAAAGTCTGCCTAACTCTGCCTGAATCTTGACCCTCAGAAAAGTGGACAACAAAACCACTGTTCTTTTAAGCCATTCTGGTTTGCCATGCAATAGTTAGCTGAGACACGGTAACTTCAGAAAGCAGAGATCAATAATGGGCATCATCTTTTTTTTTTTTTTAAACAAGGGTGTCTCTTACATCGGGTTTTTTATATTCAGATTTATATTCACCATTAATTGTGATGTAGATAAGACAGTTCATTAGCATTTGGGAAATAAAAATTTTAAAAGTAACTGATTTCTTAGTAATAAATATAATGTAAAATCGAATATCTTCATGTTTTCAAACTCTTCTAAATCATACCATGAATGATACACATACTTTAAATAAAGTTGTAGGGAATTTTACGATGTCTTAAAATGGTCGCTTGTAATAAATGTGTTTTACTTGAATTAATTCTCTACAGATTTTCAAAAGTTCTGTGTATATATACAGTTATATAAAGAAATATTGTGATCTATATTTTATCCTAATAGAAGGGATTTTAAGTCATAATATGGAAAATAAGAAGAGAAATAAGTTTTATAATAGGCCTTATTGGAATGAATTTTGCTTATCTTTTCTTGCTGGAATTGGCTTTCTCATTCTGAGTGTCTGTAACTCACCAGTTTTTGTTTCTTTTCTTCCGGACGCATTGCAAATAGACACTTCTAATCACATTTACTCTTCAGAACAGATATTAAAACTTTGCACTTTGTCTCTAGAGAGGAGGACACTCTGGCCACTCTCAATGTCATGATCTGTGTATCTTTCCACTACAGTAGCCAATTGGAAGATCAAATAATTAGATCATCGGAAAAAAAAATTAGATCATCGAGATATTCTGACCATGTGAAATATGATGGTGAGATATTTAGTCATTTATTATCATATCATCATACATTATATTATTATGTATGATACATTTCATTATTTACATGATGATGATATGTAGATCCAGAGAATAATGAAATTCCCAAATAATAGCTTTTGGTGTCTTCTTACCAGACGCTCTATGGATATTATTCTTATCGGAAACTACTATAAAGGGTTAGATACTATTTGTTTAATTTGTGATTAATGTGTGATCCATAGTGATTCTGTTAATAAGTAAGTCAAATCCTATCTCTCTTCTGCTCCAAATCCTCCCATGTCTCCCAATTCACTTGAGTAAAAGTTGAAATCTTTGCAATGGTCCAAAAGCCCAGTATTCTCTCCTTCTGTCCCTTCTCTAACTAACTTCATGTCCACTACTCTTATCTTTCAATTCCCTCTAACCACGGTAGGCTCCTCACTGCCATGAACTTCCCAGGCAGGTTCCTGCCCCAGGCCCTTTACACTGGCTGCCTCCCACCCACTGGCTTGGATTGCCTTTCTCCCAGGTAACCTCATGGCTAAGTCCTTTAGGTTGTCTGTGGCCACCCTATCAAAAATCTTCTTTCCCCACTCGACCCCCACTAACACCAACACCTCATATTCAATTTTATGCTTTATTTTGTCTCCTTACTCTATTACTGTTTTTCTAGCAAATTAGAATATTAGCTCCATCACAGAGGGGTTTTTGTCTTTTGAATTCCTTCCTACATCTGCTGTTCCTAGAATAATGCCTGGCACATAGGGGACACTCAGTACGTCCTGCTGAATGAATAAACATATCCTCCTGTTTACACTGAGTGACTACAATATGCTAGACATTCTGATAGGCCCTGGGGATACAAAGATAACTAAGACATGGACCCTGACCTTGTGGGCCTCACAGCTAGTAGGAGCTTCATACATGTGACTGTGTTTTGGGTAAAGTATATTTTTAAATTATATTATGTGCAAAAGGGTGTGGATCCTGTCCAAGGAGGGAGCTGAGTGAATGTATAATAGCTAGCTTCATATTTTAAGAAGTATTTACCTTCCTTGTAAATGTTGAAGTCAAAGGTAAATAAAGGTGTAATTAAGTCTTCACATCCTGGCATGTGCTTCCCTCCATTTGGGTAAAAGTCAAGGTGACCACAAGCATTAATAGTTCCAGCACCTGAGATCAATAAAAGCAGTATAAATGCTTCTAAGATTCTTTTCCATGCTTCAGTGTAGTTTCTCTTTGTACTGAAAACTTACCAAACTCAAAGAGCAAGCGAACTGCGTTTGTATGAATGACATCGACAAAGTCGGCATCCGAGGGGTCCAGCCTAACCTCATTTGGAGTGTTGTGGAAATATGGCCCGGCTGGGTCCAACCCTGGGGAAAAGCACGGAAGGCCATTAGACCAACACACGTTCTCTCCAAGAGCACATTCATAGTGTTGTTGTTATTTTGGAGGGAGAGATTTACATAGGTCGAACACCACCCAAGACAAAGTACTGATACCTAAATTGAGCACATACATGCAGGTCGCTATACAATGTCAGATTCCTGTGCACAAGCAAGGCTGTGTCCAGACAATGCCAAAAAACATAGAAGAATCAAATGCTCGGGTCTGTACAGGGATTACCATCTCCATAACGAAGGTTATGGATCGCAGATGACCTCAAAAGCAACATCCGTAGGCAAAAATACAGATAAAAATAAAAGATAAGAGCTCTTCACTCTGTAAACATGAATCTACAAAGCAACATGCTTCAGCTTAGTTTTCAGCCATGGCTCATTATTTCCACTTCATTATACTATAAATGAAAAGCCTGACATCCGGTGACGTGAAGTGATTCAACAAGGTCATCATATACTGGAGGCAAAATGGACGAGTGTCTAGACCCTCAGCCCGCTCTGTCCTGTTCAAGTATCTAAGAGGGATAAAGGTTAGCTATGTAGAGGTCTCTACGATGTTATGTCCATTCACGGAGCCACTCATTTACACACTTGACACTTATTATCAAGCACTTACTATGTGCCAGGAGCTAGGTTCAGCACTTGAGTACAAGGAATAAGGCCTGGCCTTGTCCTCAAGGAGCTTTCTGTTGGATGGGGAAGACACCTCCATCCAGAGCTCTCAGTCCAGAGACCGAGGGGAGCCTAGGTCTTATGCGAGCACAGGGAAGGGACACAAAAACCGGTCTTGGGAAGTTGGGACATGCTTCTGCGGGACATGGAAATACAAGCAGAGATCTGAGGGACCAGGACACTCAGCCAAGGTAAAGAGGGGACAGCCGCACCCCAGGGGTAAGAAAGAGACTCTTCATGGCCTGCAGGTGAAACGGTTAAGCACATTTGGGAAACTATAACCGGTTTTTGAGGGCTGGGGTACAAAATTTTCGAACTGGGGGAAAGACAAAGCTAGCATTGTAAGGAGGGGCCAGGTGTAGTCTGAACCACGCAGAAGGGTTGGGACACCATCTGGTTGGCAATGGGAAGCTCTGACAGGTTTGCAAAAGGGGAGATGTACATTTTAGCAGAAGTCTCTGCTGTAAAGTGGAGACTGGGTCCCGGAGTGGAGAGGACTTGGAGCGGAGCTGCAGCTAACCCGTGGAAATACGGCAGAAGTGAGAAGTAAATGTTTGGGCCCCACGCCTGTAAGACACAACAGGCTCAGGATCGATCTTCAACTCTAGGAAGTTTGTTTGTTTCGTGTGCGATCGCCGACCAGCTGCAACTTCTGATGAAGTCAAGAACTCTGCAGAGATGCCTCCAAAATTAGGAGGCAGCCATCAGACTCTACTGATCAGAGAAGAGGCAAATAGCAGGGAAGTGGGGAACCTGCATTTGGGGGGTCCAGGAGAAAGACAGCAAGAGGTTCAACTTATACATGTCTTAAAATCTATCACTTAATTCTGCTTTGAACTGATTTTATGATAAAGCTCATATCTTTCTTGAGGTTTTGGTTCTTTTGTTACACAAGGAACATGATTGTTCCAAAACTAACCACTTGCAAGGACTATAGATTCCAACATCTAAATTATAGCCATTTTTGGATTTTCAGAGAGCCTTTAAAAGTATATTATTTTCTACTTACTCAACGGGATAATTCACTTGGCAGGAAGAATTAGGAGTTAAATAGTATCTGATTTTTGAAATCAAAATTGAGAAACACAAAATCTTCACAAATTTATGGTGACCCCATGTGATTGCAAACACATGAATAGCGATGTTCCTCCCTCTGATTTATGGCTGAAATGCCCACAGGCTGTGTAGGCCCCCAGATGTTCCCTCTTCACAAACTCTGCCCATTTCTTCACTCTCCCGGGCCTGAAAACTTAGAGCAAAGGGGGATTTTTGCTACACGAGGACTTCAGAATAAAAATACAATTTTATTATCTCAAAGAAGAAAGGCGGCCATGGGCTGGTGTTGGCGTTGGTGTTGGGATTTGGGAGCTGGAAGAAAGAGGAAGTTTTCAGCAGGAAAAGTCTGCTGTACCGGGAGGCTGCAGAGACCATACACTGTACATGTAACCTGGAGTTCTCAACTATTTTTAGGAAAAGATACTTAAAGTTCAAGTTTGAATTTAAAGCATAAGTATGTGTGTGTATATATGTACACACACAGAACTATAGTTTATTGTTTTAACCAACAGGAAATGTACACATACTGTGTGTCGGGCCTGGGGAGGGGTGGGCTAAGAGAGACTTTCTTAGTAGTTTAGAGTGTCTCAAAATAAACAGGTGAATGAATAATTATATATGTGTGTATATAGAACCATGCAACACAGAAGTTGCATTTTGGGATATAATAGAGGCGTATTTGAAAGGAGTTGGGAAGTAGAGAGAATTAACTCTGCCGGAGGACAGCGCACTTGAAATGAATCTTGAAAGGTGAATAGTGGCCATTTAGGGCAAAGGATAATAGCACCAAAATATGAAAAGCCACGATGAAGCATGAACCATTATGTGACGAGCTAAGAGGCTTTGGGCGACAGAAAGTTCTGGCAGTGAGTGGCAGCCCGTACTGGGAAACACGAGGCCTTGGTAGCACTTGTGGGGGACTGGGCTGGGGGACCTGTCACGAGTGGCCAAATCCAGGTGAGCGATGTAGAGGGCCTGAGCCGGGACAGTGGCCAGGACGCGGACAGGTGCAAAGCAGCCGAAGAGACCAGCACCTGCTGCCTGAATGTTGCTTGGGGATGCAGAGGAGAGAGAGGCCAGGCCAATTTGTAGTTACTGGAGCTGATACTTTGATCTCCCTCCATCTGACTCGATTAGTTCGGAAGTTGCAGTGCCGAAAAGGGAGATGATGATCTTCCTCGAAAATCTAATTCGCAGTATATCCTAAATCATGCTAATTCATCGTGTATGCATACCCGGTCTGCAACTTATTCTTAGACTTGACAGTATGTCCAGGGGTAATAGTCAACATTCTAGCAACTGGAACGGCGTGGGCACAGTTCCACACAGCCAGTGTCCACGGTGAGCTGTGACCGCGATATGTCCCGGACGTCCTTCCAGAACCGTCAGTGAGGCTCTGGCTCATTCTGGAGTGGCATGGCGCATGTTGTAACTCATAAGCCATCCTCTACTGCTGGGTGGGCAGCTCCCGATACTTTGCCACCGCAGGTGACCCCCAGCGAACATTCTTGAACATGGACCTACACCCTCCTACTTTGAAAACGCTGTCATGTGTAGTTGAGCCCCGTTCCCTCCTATCTCACATCCTCTTCTCTACTCCCGCTGGTGTTTCAGACACTGATTTTGTATGTAGACAAACATGGGAGCAGATTCCAGGCCCATGCCCAGGGCAGGCTTACCTGTTATCCTTCCAAGGCCTGGGACCCTGGACCCAGCTTCCCCAGCCAGATGTGCTCCCACGCTGTGGCCAATCAAGTGAACTTTAGAAGGAGAATATCCAAATTTTTTCTGATTGGGTTTTCAAAGGAAAACAGAACACATGTTTTTAAGAGACCAGGCAGAATGGCTTCCCTGTGCTCGACATAAGCTTATTTGTCCCTCTCACACACAGGCTGGCAACTGGTCAAAGGACAAAGTGACCCCCTGGCTCCTTGTCTGGCTGAAGGAGAAAGGACAGGGCAGGCCTGGAAGAATGACCTCTGTCAGGTTCTTCTCCCTGTGCTAAGGGGCCTTGTGGTCCTCAGGAAAAGAACCGTCCAGCAACCACGTCCAGCAACCACCATCCCTGAGAGCCAACCCTGCCAGCACACTCTCATCATGGGTCAAATGCGGTCATACCAGGGCTGTTACATACCTTCCCTGCGTCTGTCTCCTCCAACTGAAGGACACTCTAGCAAATGTCTGTGCTGAGTTTGGTCTTCAAAGAGGAATTTTAATGACTATTCCCAAAGTGACTGTATGCCAAAGAGTCCACACACACACGCACGCACACTCAACGGGGAACAAAGGAGCAAGCCCTTTCTGTTTCATCTGAGCTTCAAGTTCTCTTCACGGTAACAGCGAAAATCAAGCAATTGCCTTCACATGGATAAATTTGTCATTTGATCAAATGTTCCACTTTTTTCCCACCAGTAATGACTGTATTACGTGCTGCCTTATAAAGAGTATTTTCTCCATCCGTTACATGTGAATGTGCATCCAAGGATGTCTCCTGGTCATTAGGGGCCCCTTCCTCCACTGCGGCCACCCTTTCAAATCTCGGCTTTCTCTCTGTCTTCCTCTACAGCCTGGTATCCGATCAGCCCTCCTCCCCCTACAGGCATCCCCTCCTCTGTCCCCATCAATTCACCGAACATGTACTACAGCAAATGCTTTCCTCTCCGCAAACATTTCCTCTCCGACAAGTCACTGCCATTTATTTCCTGGACCTAGAAGAGCCCACAGTGCAGGCCCCAGGATCCACAAGAAATTCACAAAAGGTTAGGACAGGTATTTCTCTGAAGAGATGAAATCGGATTTCATCCTTTAGATGCAAGGACCCATTCTAGGTACCTCCTTGTGCCCTGGTCTCCCTCAAAGGCAGGACGAGCGGACAAACCGTGTGGGGGCAGAGGTGAGGACTTGGCCCCATGAGTCCCCTCCAGCTGGTTCCTCATTGTGCTCAGGTGCAAGCATCACCTCCCTGGGTTGCCCACCTAGGTTAGCCTCTGCTCCAGTCTCTTTCCATCCCACTGCCTTGGACTTCATAGTACTGTCCTCATGCTTTGTCAGAGCAGAAACTGTCTCACTCACCCTGTATCTTCAGTGACTAGAACAGCGCCTAGCCCACAGCGGCGCAGAGAAAAATATTTGTTGAATGAATGAGTGAACCCACCTTAAGAGTCTGAAAGGGTCATAAATCTTTAGATTTTACTTCGCTGCATTTTATGGTGGGAAATTACTTTCTATAATAGTAGGGCATATGGAGATTTATAAATGTCTCAGGGTGTAACCCTCCTATATAGCAAAAGACTTTGCTATTTTATTCTTTTAGAAAATGTAGGTGTTATTGTGCCTGGGCTGGACCACAGACCTAACTAATTCCCTGCCACAGAACCCAATTTCTGTGGGACCATGTAGTTCACATTCCCAATAAATGGTATTCATAAGATGGGAATAGTTTATAATCATTAAGGATAGGTTTATGATGGGACAAAAACTAACTGGCAGGAGACAGTCTTACAAGGCAACCCCGGACATGACCTTGGGGCTGGGGTTAGGGGTGGGGAAAGCCTTGGGTGAGGAACCTGTGAAGGGACACTGCCACCAAGTGGCGCTTTGTAGAATCACAGGCACTTCTTTTCCAAGAAGTCCCTTCCCTTTCCTGGTCACCATACGGAATGCTTAATATCTCAAAAGACGCTTAGAAGTTGTGTAAGCAATAAAAAAGCCATAAAATCGACGCAGATTCTCAGTGTTATGATGCAAAACCAATTAAACACAGTTTTAAAAAATCAACTTCTCTTACCGTGAGAACATTAATAAAATACGCCACCTCAGCCCCAACAACACGCAGATTGTTGACGGCGTCGATGTATTCCAACGAACCGTTAATCCAGTCTATGTTAATGCAATTCACGTCTTCCGCTTTCAGTAACACCTGGCACAAAGATTTATTATGTATGTAAGAAAGAAGAATTAAAGGAAGCCAAAGTGACTGAGCAATGGATTCCAGAATAAGAAATAACACTGGGAAAAAAGAAAAAAGAAATAACACTACCAGGTATTGAGAACAGAGTACACATTAGGTTCTGCCCTAAACCTTTTATATATATCATCTTACTTAATCCCTTTTACAGATAAAGAATCCAAAGCATGGACAAGTTAATTAAACTTAGCCACGATCGTGGTACATAGAACCACGGTATGAATTCAGGCAGCCTGACTCTACTATACTATATGGCCTTATAAATAATTAATTGCTTACTATGTTAGCAGTCTATTAATCTTGAGTGTAAGGGAGGAAAATTAATTTCTTGAAGTGAACCTGGAAAATTTTTTCCCTTAAGTGAGAAATTTATCATATTGTTCAATCTTTTGTCAAAAGTGAGACTTTATCAAAGAATAATTATAAAGAAATATGCTCCCATTATAATCTATGCAATTCATAATAAGTGGGTATAAATGGGAAATGGATAATTCATTTGGGGCCTTGGGACAGGGACAATGTGAGTAACTGAATGGAGGATTTTTCATGAATATGCATTAATATATGCAAAGTACATTCCCATTAAACATACAGCTTTTATACCAGTATAAAGAAGAGGCTATTCGTATCATACATTGCACATGTCTTGCTGCCATTTTCCATCTGATTTCCATCCAGGTATGTTAATACGGGTCATCTTGTCTGTTCCAAAGTGTGAGGTTTGGATAGTTAGATAATTAATTGCACTGATCTCCTATTTCAAGTGAAAAGAGATTAAGGTAAAATAATAATTCAAAATTATTTGACACTTAGTAGAATTATTCCAAGTCTGCTCAAAAGTCTTCCACTACATTTGATTTTTAACAATCTTCTTTAATACATTTTTACCAAAGAAATAGTTACTGCTACACACGGCAAGGTACTAAGAAATTATTAATGCGTTATCAAATATAATATATAAATGTAATCACAAGGAAAGGAAAGAAAAATGTTTGCTTTCAGGGCAAGGTTTGTAAGACAATGCTGGGTCAGTTGCGGTCAGGGCTCCTGTCAGCCTTACTTTTTCTAGCACTTACTTCTCTGCTGCCCATGGAATCCATGAGCCGTGTGCTGCTTGAGGCTTAGGAAATGCTGACAAGGCGGCAAAAGAGATTGTTCACCCCACTTTACGGGGGAGGGAATATAGTTTAGGATCTCACCACATGCAGCGCAATAGCGTATTAATGATCATCTTATGTAATTACCTTAAATGTTCTTTCGTATTTCTTGTATTTTGTTGGATTGTTTTTATAACCAACCAAACTCAATTTAAGCGATACTAGGCACTGAAGTGATTTCGTTCTTAAAAGAAACATGAAAAGGCACGCTCTAAGAAATGCTCAAAATTCTATTTTGAGAAAAAAAAGATGAGCCCTCTAATCAGCGAGTTGCAAGTTGGACCATGGAGAATCCCACAGCAAAGATCCTTCAAAGGAAGGGCCTATTCCTAGCCCTGTGTTTAACAGTAACATGCAAGTTGATCATACAACTTGCAGGCTAGTTAAAATAGCTCCAGGGTGGTAAGCAAGCAGTTAGGAGAATCTTAAATTGACTTACGTAGTCATTATAATATAGCTACACTCGCATGTGCCAGGAATCGTTCTAAGCACTTTGCAGTGAAGACTTTTTAGCTACACTGTGAGGTAGGTACTAACTTTACAGATTAGGAAAGGGCACAATGAGAAGTCAAGTCATTTGTCCAAAGGCCCTCCAGCTAACAAGTCCTGGTGTAGGGGTTGAAACCCACGTGGTCTTTCCCTGAAGTCACATGTTCTACCACCGAGCTCTCAAGTTGGGGTCTGATCATACTGTTCTTTACTGATACGGCCCAGAGCAGATGTGGGATTTGTTGAGACAGATAAGAAAATCAAACGTATCTGGGCTTTTTTTTTTTTTTTTTTTCGGAAGCGCTGCTGTACTGAATAATGGAATCCAAACACAAAAACATTTGTCCATCTACATATTTAAAAGAATCCAGATGTTAATTCCAACCCCAGCTGGAGCTCCTTAAACAACCAACCATATTTTTATTTCTGTGACCAAAAAAAAAAAAAAAAAAAAAAAAAAAAAAAAGAAAAGAAAAGAAAAAAACACCTCAAACCTATTTGAGAAAGGGGATTTGGTAGAAAAAGTTTGTTTAATCTTTCTACGTCGTGAGAAGAGCTGGAGGCTAGATGTGGGGCCTTGTGAAAGCTTCAAAGTGTCAATCTAACAACTCTTATGGGATCCCAGCATCCTCTACTGTCACAAAAGCCTTGAAGAATTCAATAAAGTAGGAAAGGTAGAAAAACACTTTTGTTCTCTTCGTATTCAATCTGGCACACCCCTGTGAAATGACATACTAACCTAGAAAACAGGAAACAACACCATGGAATCAACTCAAAGAGGACACCTCAGCTTCTGCTGCCGCAAGGACAGAGCCATAAAAGGGTGTCAAGACAGAAGGGGTTATCCCAAGAAAGGGCTAGGTAAAGTTTCAATGTTTAGCTGGGTGCTCAGACCTTTACTTTTAACGTTCTTATCATTGAAGAATCACAGAGCCTACCTGGTATGAGATCAACCCGTTCCACAGAGCATAGCTACTCTCTCGGTGATCTCATCTGTAGTCAGTCAAAAGTAGTCACCAGTTAGGTATGTCCCAGCCTAGAGAAAAGCTGCAGGCCCAGAAACCACCATAATTGTGCAAAATGTGCATCACCGCCAGTGACTAACCGTATGAGCCGCTGTGGGGGATGGCAGATTGGATTCATTCTTATAGAATTGTAGCTGTGAAGACCTGGGACTCTCCGAAGAGTCCAGGTTATTGCACAACGGTTAGCTTTAAAAGCCCTCCCTCTGGGAAAAGAGAACATTAAACCATTGCACGGTTAACTTCTGCTTTCTCATACACCAAGGGTAGCATATGGGCCAACCATGGGGCCATCGAGGTTTTTAGTATTGTATGTTGACCCAACCTGTATCCTGACTGTTGGTATAAAACACATGAACACCAAACCCTCAGGCTTCCATCCATTGCAAAATTCAAGTACAGATCTGGTTTGTCACAGGGTTTTTTCCAAATGGAAGGGAGTGGAAAAGACGTGAGGAATGTTGCCTTTATGGTCCCTTTATTAGGAGAGTACTCAGTGTCTGACAGTCTCTTCATTGCCTTTAGGGTCCACATTCTCCTAAAGACTGACCTTTATCACCTGTTTTGGTGCCCGTGCTTTATGGTTCAAGTGCACTTCAAGTTCAAGTGCATGGCCACTATGTAGAAGGACTAAGGACCAATGAGTCCTATGAAGACTGAGGGACAAGACCAGGGGTTCAGTTAGTCCTGAATACACACATGTACCCTAAAGTTCTAACCAGAGAGCAAAGGTGCTCCAAAACTTTTATATTCAACAGATTCCCTTTACATTAGAAAAAATGGTGGCAAAATAGATATAACACAAAAATTACCATCTCAACCATTTTGAAGTATACAATTTAGTAACACGAAGTCATCAGCGTTGTTGTGTAACTATCAGTACTATCCCTCTCAAGGAACTTTTTATCATCCCAAACTGAAATCCTGTACCCTGAAATAGTAACTCCACAATGTTCCCTCCCCCATCCCCTGGTAACTATTATCCTACTTTTCTATCTCTATGAATTCGACTATTCTAGGGGTTTCATATAATGGGAATTTCATGGAATGCACCATGCTTGTCCTTTTGTGTCTTTGCTTATTTAAGTTTGTAAGATGTTTTGAAGGTTCATCCATGTTGTGGCATCTACCGCAATGCCATTTCTTTTTAAAGCTGAGGAACATTCCTCTCTTGGCTTTTTGATAGTTACGGAAATCACACTTTTGAGTACACTTTCTCTGTAAATTTCTCTGGACCCCAATTAAGGGCTTTTCCTCTTTGTTTTGGATAGAGCTGTCATCGACAGGGCAAAGGGCGGATTTCAGTGAAGAGCCGTGTGCCCCTACGTACGTGTGTGTCTGGTCAGTGGAGAGCTACACATCAGATTCTGTTGGTGTGGTGTCTTGGCTGGGTCTGATGGAAAGTGAGGCTCAGGGTGAATCAGGAGCAGGTAGAGATGGGAAATTATCTTGAACCGCGGAGTGCTTGTTCTCTGGCCTTTGCTCTGCTTAGGTCTAGTATCATGCTTTTTTTCTGTGCCCCTAAGATCACATCACTCTTTGGGTTTCAACTCTCACCTCGGGGTAAAAGACTTTGGCATCTCTTTTTCCAGCTCTAGACTGCCTACTGAGCTATAAGATGCAAATATCCGATAGCCGGCCCAAACCTCACTGGTCCAAAATGTAACTCATTCTCCTGCATCCCCAATCAAGTTTTCTTGACAAGAGGTCATTATTCTTCCTGTGACTCATGTGTGATGTCTCAGGACAGTTTAGGATGTTTATCATGTCGGTCTTCTGTTCTCATACTCGTGCCCTTGCTCTGGCTCAGAGTAGTTCCCTGAGTCTGGTTTTCTAGCACTCTCAAATAGAACTTTCTGAGATAGTGGAAATAGCCTATATTTGCATGGTCCAAAATGGTAGCCACTAGCCACAGAGGGCTACTGAGCACGTGATATGTGGCTGGTGCAGCTGAAAAATGGAATTTTTCATTTTATTTAGTTTTAATACCCATGTAGCTCATTCATGATTAGTGTGTTGGGCGGCTCGGTACTACATGGTCTGGAGATCACTGGCAGGCTCTCCCAGCTCCGGTCCAAGAAGGTTCACTGCAGCCAGGGTAAAAAACCTATAGACTCATTAAAAACTCCCACTGGGGCCTCATGGCTCACAGAATAAAACCCAGAGTCCCCAGGAAGATTCTAGTTCCCTAGAATTCATCTCTAAACTACTTTTCTAACTAACTCCATACTCCAGCACTTCCTCTCTGTCCTCCGTCCAACTCGACATGACATCAGACATACTCTGCAGGCTTTCTTTCATCCACACCACTTCATTTGTCACTTCCCTGTGTGTCTCTGCTTACATAAACCCTGCCCACTCTGTGGGACACACCTCAAACAGGTGTCTTCCTCAAAGCCTTTCCTGGTTCCCGTCCCACCCCCAAGGGGAAGGTAAGCCTTTCCTCACCACGCTCCCAGATTCCTTTTTTTGTATCTTACGTAACAGATTATAGTTGGTGCTGCAACAGAAGTTAATTGTTTACAAACCCTATTTTCCCTAATACAATAAACAAGATACTGTCTTATTTAATCAATTTGAAACATGATAGATACTGTTGCTTGTCCCTAGTCTTACCTGTGGAAAGTTCTCAATTAGTATATTAATCGAATGGAGTATCAAATTCATTTCATATGAAACAACAGATGCAGAGCAATCTTTATATTTAAGTACTAGAACAAATAATATGACAAGAAAATCTGGCTCACAATACTAAAAAGAAATATTGGCCTTTAAATCAGTAGTTTGTGCCAGAGTAAGTTACTGAACCTAGGCCTTCTGTATCTATAGATACATCTTCTGATGTAGAATAACCTATGTGTGAAGGCAGCAAGTTAGCTTACCTGATAGACTTTGGGATTATGTCTAGTGTAGAGCAGAAAGCGAGTGTTTATCTCCTCTGGAGACCAGGGCAAACCTGCCAACTGTCTTGACAAGGTCCCAGTCCATGGTAAACCGTCTTTAAAGCACCCCACCCTTTCATAGCAAACTTCTTTTCCTGCAGCAAAAAGATGGAGTGTTAGTATTATAGGAACCAGGTCCAGAGAGAGGCTGGGTTTCCCACCACAATGGTTCATTAAAATAGGGATTTAAGTCAAACAAATTCGGCCCAGGGAGACTCTCTTTAAAGAATGCTCTCCACTCCCCTTCTGCCACCACCCTCCTCCTATTATTTATGACTATGACTTTGCAGATCACAGTGCCACAAAGGAGAGCATAGGGACTTTGGAATCAGATATTCCTGACTTTGGACAATTCTTTTTTCTTTTATGTCCTCTGCAAAGTAGAGTTAATCCCACTTACCTTACAGCCTTGATAGGAAGATTACCTATCACCCAGGACAACCCTTGTGAATGGGCCTAGACATAGATACTGAGTGTTCCCTGAATTCCTGCCTTTTCTTATGAGAGTGAAATTTTTGCTGAAAGGGACCTTGGAGTCCCCAGAGCCTAACACTATACCTGAGAGGTATAGGTCTCCTGAGAGCACAGGGACAGCAAAATTTCATTCAGTTGTAACCAAGTCTCTTCTGTCTGGAGCTCACCCCACTCATCTCTACAATGAGAAGCTTTGGGGAAACTGAGTCTTAATATTTCTGCCATCCACTGACTTTCCTTTGTCTTTTCAACAGGGCTTTTCTTTTTCATTTAATAGTCAAAACAACTTCATTTCCTGTTGTTTAATGGAGGAATAATTTAATTTATTCAGTGATAATTGCTATTATTTGTTCAACTTATTAATGAATTATGTATTCAATTTATTATTACTTATTACATTGGTTTTCATTTGTTCATTTTAGGATTATTTGTTACTAGTGACTAGAGCTGTTTGAAGACTTGAATTTGAGGGTTTTCTTCCATTTACCAAAATATGGCAAATCAGACTTTGACTTCCAAGTCCACCAGATTTTACTTTAAAATTTTAGGAGATACAGCATTTTCTCCATTCCCTACCAATGAGGTTCCACAATAAATATAAAGAGAGAGGACAGAGAATTAAATTTTTAAAAAGAAATTGTACAGGTGAGCAACATCCCCTCCTCATTCCCAAACCCAGCCCTGTCCCCAGAGGTGACAGTTATTCTGGTGGTCACCCCCATCTCTCTATATAACACACTTACCCCACTAAGTTTTGATATAATAACTTTAGTCACACATGATCTATTAACTCGCTACAGTAATAAATGAAGATTTAACCCACCTGTTCTTGGAATCAGCCAGGATCAGGGCAAGAAACAAATCACACCGCTTATTTTTAACTGTGAGAGTTTAATACAATGAATTGTCATTAATCAGATATTGGCAAACCAAAGGCAAAAAGGGGACCAGACAGCAGCTCCCAGGTGACAACTGCAGGAGCAGCTACTGGCAGGGTCTGGTGGGAGACACAGAAGAGGTTTGTTTATTCAAATGAGGAAACTTGGAGGAAGGGCTGCTAGACCCGGGCCAGGGTACTGTCTCCAGAGCTGGGGTTCAGTCCCTGAAGAGGGGTGCTAGCCGGCTAGTGCTGGCATCTTTAAGTGGGCACTAGGTACCCCTGGTACCCCACGCACCAGGGGTTTTAGAACAGCTGCAAACCAGAGCCATCAGCTGCTACTGGACAATTGTTCATGCAGAGGTGACAAGTCACTGCTGGAAAAACACTGACAGGAACCGGGAGCCAACAGGAAGGAGCACCTCCTTTTTTCATCCTGGAGCCTCAGTGTCCCTCTAGTGTCCCTGCTGACAGTGCTTCTCTGGGAATGGCTGAACAGGGGGAACCGTGGTTGAGCATCTCAGTGCTGGCCGGGCAAGGGCTGACATGAAGCTGGGGGGCAAGAGCTCCTACAGGACAATTCTCTCCACATTGTCTTAAGTCCTCCTCCTCTACAGTCAGTAACATTGTTTTTAGCTCATCTAATGGCTTCCACTATAAAGTTATTTGACAGACAGAGATCACAAGTAGGCGGGGAGCGGGGGGGAGAAACAGGCTCCCTGTTGAGCAGAGAGCCTGATGTGGGACTCAATCCCAGGACCCTGGGATCATGACCTGAGTCAAAAGCAGCGGCTTAACCCACTGAGCCACCCAGGCACCCTGGTTTCCACTATAAACTTAAATAGTAATTATCATCATCATCATCATCTTCTTCTCCTTTTTATTTTTCTTTTTGAGAGAGAGAGAGAACAAGGGGGCTGGAGGGGTAGAGGGAGAGGGAGAAAGAGAATCTTAAGCGGACCGTTAGGCTTGATCTCATGTCCCTGAGATTATGACCTGAGCCAAAATCAAGAGTCAGATGCTTAACCGAGTGAGCCACCCCAGGTGCCCCCGTACTCTTTTCTTTTTTGATCCATACCTCCTACTTCTCATAACCTGACTCCCTACCTTTGCAAGACAAGGCTTAAGCCGTGTTGCCCGTCCTCTTCCCTTCCATCTTCCAAAGGCTGCCGGCCACACTTTGACTTTCATACCGTCAAAGTTAATAACATTCAGACTTTGCTCTATAATCATAATTAAGTCTTTTGTGTTTTATCTGTAGACTGGCTCTAAAGAATTGAATATCAATAAACAGAGACATATTATTATGACTAGATAAATATTTTTCCTTTCAGAGCCAGTTAGCATGCTATAATTACATTTCCTTGTCTGCACCTCATTATTCAGCTACCCATTCCCTTCAGAGGAGAAGATTCAAATGAATGATCTTTTCATAGACATGAATTGCTCAACATCAGTGTCATTTTAGTTTCCTCCATATTTGGATTATGCTTTTCTTATGCCATCTCATTTTCCTGGATTCTCTGGTTGCCTTTGTTTTCTCTTGTTGCAAGAGTAAACATGCGCCCTCTTCCATATATCCCTAGTACAGTACAGCTCCTCAATCAACATTTCTCCTGCCTGGAATCTATTCTGTTTTTTCTGTTGAAGCACACATACATGCAGTTCTGATTTGGACCAATGAGTTTACATTTGGATTGTGTATTTTATTTTTTTAAGATACATGTATTTGAGAGAGAGAGAGAGCATGGTGGGGATGGGCAGGGGGAGAGAGAGAATCTCAAGCAGTCTCTGTGCCAAGCATAAACCTGACTCAGGGCTCCATCTCAGGACTCTGAGATCATGACCTGAGCTGAAATCAAGAGTCAGATGGCTTAGCCACCCAGATGCCCCTAGATCATGCTATTCTAATAGAACCTTCTGTTTTTTCCTAGAATGTCCAGCTGCCTTTGTTTTTTGGGTTACATGGCTCCCCCCTCCCCAACACAAATTCTTAACTACATCATTCAGTCTATGGAAGTGAGTTTGGATTTTGAAATGAAGGTTGTTATAAATATTGTCCATTCTCAATGTTTGTAACTTACCAGGGTTATTGGTCACCATGTCCTTTTTCATAAGGAAATGCCCACTGAAAGAGCATAAAGTTAGAAGAAACTACATGTGACGAAGGAGACTGGTCAACATCTTAAGGCACTAAATCCATTTAAAGAAAAGAATTGAAAGATTAATAGTGCTTTAAAAATAACATGTTTTCTATAAAATCAGTAAGTTGTTATTGGGCCAATATAAAACAAAGAATATAGTTTTAAAATGGTAGCCTTGAAGATATGCAGCCATTGAAAATGTTTACAGAGATCTGTAATGCGGTCAGTAATAAAGTGAGAATGATATAGGGTTGGGGGGAAAGGGCAGGTAGGTAGCAGAACTATGTATGGTTTTATTTAAAATGCATGGGGAAAAATAAAATTTAAAGGAAGTGCTTCAAAATATTGACAGTGATGAGAACACATTTTTATTTTATTTTATTTTAGTTTTTATTTTCTTTATCTTTATCTATGGTCTTAAATTTTCAATGATTAATAATGATTACTTTAATAATAAAATAAGTTAGGGGCACCTGGGTGGCTCAGTGGGTTAAAGCCTCTGCCTTCAGCTCAGGTCATGATCTCAGGGTCCTGGGATCGAGCCCCGCATCGGGCTCTCTGCTCAGCAGGGAGCCTGCTTCCTTCTCTCTCTCTCTCTCTGCCTACTTGTGATCTCTATCTGTCAAATAAATAAATAAATAAAAATCTTTAAAAAAATAAAAAAATAAAAAATAAATAAGTTACAACAGAAAAAAAAGAGTACTACTTCTCCAAATTATGTTCAGTGTGGCTTCTGGATCTTACTAATAATAATTAAAACAGCAAAAACAGACTGAGCCCTAAGTGTCACGTAGTTGAGGAAGTGGACACTTAGAAAAAGCAATCACTAAAAAAAAAAAAAAAAAAAAAAAAAAAAAAAAAAGAAAAAGCAATCACTCTTGCCCAATGAGTCACTGCTGTTAAGTGGTAAAATATGGACCATCAGGCAGCTCATTCTATTACTAAGTAGAATCGAGAGGAACATTAATTAATTACCTTTTGCCTGTGGTAAGCAAGAGCCTCCAAATCTCCTTGTCTTACCAAAATAAGGGTTTATTTCTCATTTATGTTACATTTTGGCTGCAATAGTTTTAGGTTCACTGTGGCTCTGATTTACCAGTCCTTTTCACTCCAGATCTAAGCTAAAGAGACCCTTGTTCAGAACATGTTGCTCTTGGGGCAGAGAGAAAGCGGGTAAAGGCTCTTCACACAGGCATTGAGACTTGGACTGTCTTTGTACATCCTGTGGCCAAAGGTGGGGCTGAGGCTACAGAGTCCTCTTCCAGGGATAGGGAGTAAATAATGGGGGACAATAATACAGTCTGCCATGGAAGGGTACTGGGGTTACATTTTTATAGGTGCCACCGGAAGGAAAAGCCTTTTGTCATTTAAATGTGCATTTCTTGAATTACCCACACAAACTGAATATCTTGTGCATTTCTGCCCCTTTGCACATCTGTGGGTGAGATCTTTGTGTCCTATGCACTTTTTCTAAAGTTTGCTTTTTTCCTATTTGTAAAAACTCTTCAAATACAATTTGCTGCTTTCCAGTCAGATATTGAGAAAAGATATTCTAGTTTGCTCTTTGTATTTTTGTTTTATAGAAGTTTCACATTTTATTCAAAAAATGATTAATCTTTTCCTTTACAGTTTTGGGGTTTCACCTTATTTAGAAAAGTATTCCTTACTTCAAGTTAATTCACAATTCCACTCTGTTTTCTTTTATACGTTTCTTGTTTCAGTTTTACTTTAAATGTTCACCGATCTGAGATTTATTTTGGTGTAAAGAGTAAGATTTTCATCTAGAATTTCATTTCTCTTGGCCTGAATTTATACAAAGTATAATCATTTTAATTTCTTCCACACCTGTGGTTATTTCCCATTGTTTATTTAAATCTGTCGGCATGGTTTTCTATTTCTTAAGTTTTATTAAGCAACCATCACACGTATCTATCAATTATATTGCCTTTCTCCTGTTTTTCTAATGCGTTAACCTCTACATTTATTTTAATTAATGAAATTCTTCCTTCAATATTACTTGTTCTTTTTCTAATTTCTTCAATTCTTGAGTCATTACATTTTGATATATTCTGCAATTGAAGTGCTTTATTTCCTTTTTGACCTAAAAGTTCTTTAAAAGAGCATTTGAAATACAGCATAGTACATGAAGCTAGGTTTAATTGGTTAAGAAATCATATAAAGTTGGCATATCAGTTCATATTTTCTTAATTTCCACTTTCTAAATGAGTCATTTCTCTATCTTACTGTGAGCAGCCTTTTCCAATGACAAAAAAAATCTTGAAAGTAGATTCATTAATTTATTCAAGAAATATTTATTTGAGTGTCTATTAGGCACCCGACACTGTTCTCAGCACTGGGGATTCAACAGTGGAAGAAATAATCCTAATCTTCATGGAGTAGAGTCTAGTGGAGTTGTGGGGACAATGAATAAAAACACATAAATTAACTGAAAGTGCATGTATATTCAGGTGAGAAGGGGTTTCTAGGTGACATTTTTTCTTTTCTTAAGTAGGCTCCATGCCAGTGTGGAGTTCAACATGGGGCTTGAACTCATGACCCTGAGCGCCAGACCTGAGCTAAGATCAAGAGTCAGATGCTTAACAACTGAGCCACCCAGGTGCCCCTAAAATGGGAGGCATTTGAATCCATAGTCGAAGGGGATGAGGAGCACACTATGGGAATTTCTGGTGGAGGGCAGCATTCTAGGCAGAGGGAAGGGAATGTACCAGCCTCTGGGGGAAGGAGCGTGCTCAGTGTGACAGAGGAATTACAAGGAGTTCACCCTGACCAGAGCTGAGGGATCAGCGGGGAGAGACAGGTCTACAACCCCTGATTCTGCAGTTTCAAAATCTAAAAATCTCTGGGGAAAAGAAGTGGGGTGTTGACTTTTTCATTTGTTTTTCAATTTGCAGCAGACTCATTTGGCAACAGAAACTGACCTAACTGTGTGTGTGTGTGTGTGTGTGTGTGTGTGTGTGTGTGTACTCATTATCCCACTTACTAGGAGTATTCATAGATTTTACTACAAAAATATCTGCGTGGTTGTTTACAGGTTGCTACCCCGGAATTCCTCTTGAGGTTTTGTATTTTACAGTGTACTTACCATAGTCTCTTTCTAAAATAAAATATAATTGGAGTGCCGGAATGTAGTCCCAGGGGGTTGAATAAGGGATGGTAGACAAGTAGCAGGGATGGTGTTTAGAAAGTTTACAGAGAACTATAGCATCCAGTGCTTGGCAGATCATTGGAAGGAGTTGGCGTTTCCTCCGAGGTGAGGGGGAGAGCCATTGGAGGGCCTTGAGCAAAAAAGTGATGCAGACTGACTGAGTCTGGCTTTTATTTTGAGAACTGATTGAAGCAGGAGAAGGGGAGAGGCTATTGTAGTCAACTAGACAAGAGAGAATGGTATCCAAAAGGTTAAGGTGATGGCAGGGTGGGTGGTGAGAAGTGGTCAGGTTCTGGATAAATTGTGAAGGAGGATTCAAAGGAACTCACTGATTAATTAGCAGAGAGGTGTGATAGAAAAGTGGAGGATGATGTTGAGGTTTTCAGACGAAGTTCCTAGAAGACTGGAGTTGCCATTAATTGGGTTGGAGAAACTCTAGAAGAGACAGATTTGAGAGTGACTCAAGAGCTCAGCTCTGGATATGTAGCTTTTATATGAATTAGACACATGGTGGAGATGCCACAGAAACAGCAGGACGTGAGGCAGGACTTCCCGGGAGAAGTTCAGCTGGAGACAGGAACTTGGAAGACTTGAACATAAAGTTGGTATTTGACGTCATGAATATGGATAAGATCACCAAGGGAGTGATGACAGGTAAAGAAGAGGGATGATCTCAGGATGGAATCCAAGGACAATCCATCATTAAAACATCAGGAAGATGAGAGGCAAAGAGCAAACAAGACTGCCAAGAAGTCATTGAAGAAGTAGAGGAAATCTGGAAGAGTGTGGCATTCTAGAAGCCAACTTGAAAACTTAAACACACACACACACACACACACACACACACACACACACACCAAAAGCAACCCTGTCACCAGGGGAGGGGACAATAAAAAATACCAAATACTGCCAGGTCTAAAAGATAAGGATGCAGAATTCACCATGGGCTTGTCACCACAGGAGTGACTGGTGACCATGACAAGTTGTAGTTTCTGGGGTGAGAGCCCGACTGGAGTGAGTTCAAGAAATAAGGGGGGGAGAAATAAGAAACCCTATGTACACACCTCAGAAGTGGGAGTTTTAAAGATGGGTGAAACAACACGTTTGTGTCCTGCAGGGAATGTCCCAGAAGAGAGGAAGAACATTGGTGAGACAGGAGAAATAGAAGATCGCGAAGTAGGATCCTTGAGCACATGAGAGGAGACAGACTCTAAAACATATACAGGGGAAGGACTGGCCTTTGTTGGAGCAAAACACCTTATCTCTTGTGTGAGAGAGAGAAGAGGAGAATGTATGGACAGCTGCACCCATGTAGCTGGTACTGGGAGCTCCAGGAAGGCCTCTTTGTTTCCATTTTCCTGCTGAAATAGGAATCCAGGCCATCAGCCCGGGGTGAGCAGGGAAGTGTTGGAAGTTTGAGTGGAGGGGGGAGGAACGAAACAACCCAGGAGCCCAGGCAAATGAATGGACAAGAGAAGAGGAGTGAGATGGCCTGGCAGCTTCAGGGTCTTCCGCGGTACCCACGAATTCACAGCGAGACGAGCAGCGGGCTATGTGCTTTTTCTCCAGGCACATTCAGCTGCACAAAGCAGATGAGGTGTTGGATTTAACCAGGGTTGTGGTTAAGCCAAGTGAAGCAAGAGTTAACAGAGAGAAGTCCAATGTGCATGATACGGAGTGATCGTGATGGACCATGGGATTTAAACAAAGTAAGGAGGGAACTGAGGAGAGAGTTAGCTGCCAACAATTTTTAAAAAAATAGGTAATTATATGAAATTTAGATTATTTAATATAAACATTGTATGTGTATATATACACATATATATTTATTTATTTCCATGGCACATATACATTCATTACAGAGATATTATAAAATTTGACTCTCCATCACATCTGTATTACTACCTATACTGGCATCTATTAAATTTGTAACAAGGTCTATTTGGGTTCAGCTCTCTGGCAGCGGCCATTTTACAATTTGTGATTAATTCAGTAAGCCTTCAACAGAAATCACTTCCTGCTGAGAAGCAAACATTTCTGACATAGGGAAGCCTTGTCAATCACCGCTGCGTGCCGGGAGCTGAACCCAGGGGCCGGCACACAACAGGTGATTGTATTTGTTGGTTGAAATAAAACAGATAAGCATCCTTGTTCGGAGAGGGTTTTGAGGAGTTGGCTGTGTGTAGAGATGGGAAAGAGGCTCTGAACTCTGGAAGGAGGAGACACCACCTGAGAAAAGAAGGTGGCAGATAAGGGAAAAGAAACCAGGGCTGACTTCTCTCGCTCAGTTCTGCTTTGGAGCTCATCAGTCTAACGGCTTCCAACACTCAAATCAGGCCGTTTCCTGCCCCTTCTTGGGACATCCTACAACAAACAATAGCTCCATCCACTTTTATCCCATAGTAAAGAGCTGGAGGGCAGGGACTAAAGACATTGAAATTCTTTGATTCTATTTTGGTTAAAACATATCAGCTAACTTTTGTTGTGCTTCAGGAGGTAAAAACAAACAGGGGCGCCTGCGTGGCTCAGTGGGTTAAAGCCTCTGCCTTCAGCTCAGGTCAGGATCCCAGGGTCCTGGGATCAAGCCCGAGTGAGGCTCCCTGCTGAGCAGAGAGCCTGCTTCCTCCTCTCTCTCTGCCTACTTGCGATCTCTGTCTGTCAAATAAACAAAATCTTTAAAAAAAATTAAAACAAACAAACTAACAAAAATCCAAAACAAAGTAAAAGGAAGTAAAAACAGAGAAAAACCAACTAGTACATGGGAGATACGTAAGGACAGGAAAAGCACAAGACATGAGTGTGGAATTAGTGTGTAAGAAATGTTCACAGACCAAAAGCCCTTCCCAAAATCATGATCCAAATACAAAAAAATCAACCTGGAAGTTCTAATCAGCATTAATTATTCATTCATTCATTCATTCATTCATTCATTCAGCATGTACAGTGAATCAGGTACTGAAATTAAAAATATGAATGTATTTTTTCATTTACTGCTCTATACCTTTCTTAGAAGTGAAGAAATTAAGACTTTAACAGATAAGTTACTCGACCAAGTCCATAAGGCTGGTAAGTGCAGAGCTGCGAGCCCAAGTAGGAGACCACCCAGCAACTTTTATCTTATTGGAAATAGATGCTTACATACTCATCAGACTTAGTATTACTAAGTTGATGCATTTCCCTTATGACAAGTAAATGAAAATATAAAGAAAGCCGGTATTTCAAAGCCCATGTCAGTCACATTTTGGATGCGACGATACCCCCCATTTTCAAGGAACTAAGAAATGAGGAGTCTTACCTGTTGATGTGCCGAAGAGTAAGAGAGCAGCTATCCAAAGTGGGAGCATCTAAGTTGATTTTAAGAATCACATCAACTCTTCTTAAAGGTTTTTACTGGTAAAGTCACTTCCCTATAAAATATTAAGCAATTTTCTTCAAAGTGATACCTCTTAACATTTAAGTTCTAGGTCCAGAAGCGCATGGAGCTCACACGACCTTTAATCCCTGTGTCCTGCAGAGAAATGTGCCAGAGCCTACGCTCCTAGCTCCACGTTGAGAGATTTAATGAGCAGGGCGTGCCTTCCATTAGGTGATTGGTAATTAAAACTTCTGAGGTTTTGCTGTTTCATCATTAGCAATATTTTGATTAAGCACAGACTGAGTCACTCTTGAAAGTTATTTTAAGGCTTTGGGATGGTAGATCACATTTAAAAGGCACAATTTTTCCAAGTCAGGATTATGCACTTTGAGTATTCTTTCCCTAACCCATTTTTGAGGGCAAACATTGGTTTACTACAAATAGACCCTCGTAAAATATTATGAATTGAACAATGAATGTAGCTAGTAATGGCTAATCTGCCCATTATAATGGGGCAATAAAATGTAGCATTGTCATCTAGAGCCCAATCATCTGGGTTGCCCAAATTCTGGCTCTGCTACTTATTTGAGGTGACCTCAGGCTAGTAAGCCTCAGCTGCACCTTTCCTCACTTGTAAAATGGGGATCATCATGGTGCCTACCTCATAGGGTCACTGGGGTGATTGAATTCTTACTATATGAATAGCACCTGGTAGATAGTACTATATTAAGAGTTAATTTTATTAGTTATTTTTCCACTACGTTAATGGTTATGAGAACAAATTTATGTCCACATATAGCTAAATACACCCCGATGTCATGGTACATAGGCTTCATAATGACATTTAATGTCATGCAAACCTGCCTTGTTGGCGACTACATTCATTTCAAGTGATTGAGTTCACAGATACCCTCAGTCAGTTTCTCCATTTTTAAATCCTCATAGATGATGGCTCAAAGTATTTCTTGCTTTTTCTTAATTTTTTTCCTCTCAGCATAACAACATTAAGATGTTCAAGTATTTATGAAGCAGTCAGCCCTTCCATATAAATCTTGTTATACTATGATATATTTGTTGATAGAAAAAAAGTAGCATTACTTGTCGGTGATCTCACATCCTTTGAGGAAATTCTTACTCTAGAGAGAATATGATTCCAAGAGTAGAAGACTCATTACGCTTTAACAATTATATTTAACGACCATCAGATATTGGTGACCCCATAGCTGCTTGCTGAAATCACAGCTGTTCTGCCTGAAAAAATTTTGCATAGAGCAGTTAGCAATAGCTCTTAAAAGTTCATCATGAAATCAAAGCTCCACTTATAGATGTCAGCACACCAAAATGAGAAAAAACAGCAAATCTGTTGAGTTCTTGATTCAAGAATAGAGAATAATTTAATTAATTTTGTCCCTGACATGATAAATTATTTTTAGGATTTAGTACGGCAGAGAGCCTTTAAAGATGTCATGATGGATATTTCAATATTAATGTCAGAACCCTGAAGAATATGGCTGTAATTTAAAAAATCACTTTTTAGGCTCTTTTTTAATGCATGGCATTTTAAATTATCCAAGATTTCAAGGAGGCCAAGGATTTCGTCATGGCCGTTTTGGTGAGGCAAAGCAAGAGTGAAGTACAAAGACAAATACCCAAGTAATCTCAGCAAACCAAATACTTGAGTGGCTACTACATGCCCGGCACAATTAGAGTTTTCAGTGATACATCCATGAATAAAAGACAATAAAGACCCTGCCCTCTTGAATAGGACAATGGGGAAGGCAACCAATAAATACAGTAAACAAGTAAATTGTAGAGTATGGGGAAAGGTGGGTTAAGTACTATGGGGTGGGGAAGAAAGCAGAGTAAAGCAGATTGGGCAATCTGGGATTTGGTTAGAGGAGAGAGCTGCTATTAAGTCTGAATGGTCCAGGGAGGTCTCACTGAGAAGGTGATGTTTGGGCAAAGACTACTGGCGGAGGTGAGGGAGGTAACTACGTGACTCTCCAGAGAGAGGGACAGGTGGTCGCTCCTGTCTTTGAGGAAGAGCAAAAAGGTCAGTATGGCAGGAGCAGAGGAAGAGGAGTAGGGGATGAAGTCACAGAGACACTTAGGGGCCAGAGTGGGTAAGGCTTTATTGGTCATTGTAACAACTTCAGATTTTCCTCTCAGGAAAATGGAAACCACTGGAGGGCTCTGAACAGAGGACACCTGGTCTGACAATGTTTAGAACAGGGTCTTTCTGGCTGCTCTCCTGCCAAGAGATTGAAGTCGAGCAAAGGTAGAAGCACCTTTTCCCCCTCCTTTCTGTTACTGTTCTTTTATTTTTGTAGTAAACTCTCTAGAGGTGCTGGTGGGCGTTGTGGGGAGCTGGTGGGAGGAGGGTCCTCCTGGGTGGGGGCTGGGGATGGGGTTATTACACTGAACTCCCTGTCCCAGAGGGCCTGTGTGGAGCGTGTGTCAGGAGTGGTGCTGGCACAAAGGGAGACACAGCTGCACAAACACACAGATCACAGCATGGGGGTATAGGTAGGCAGGAGAGGCTGGGGGCCATATTGCCCTTTGGGAGTGGGGTCAGCCTCCCAGCTAGGAGGCTATTTCAGGAATCCAGGTGACAGATGATGATGGTTTGGACCAAGAGGGTGCCAAGAGAGGTGGTGGGAAGTGGATCAACTCAGGATACAGTCTGAAGGTAGAGCCAATAGGGTTCCCTTTCTTACCATGTCTATTCTTTGACTTAGTTCTGGAAGGATGCAATGGTATAGGAAGGTCCTCCGTGTGTTTTGCAGATCTACTCCTTTTCTTCCCCCTTCTCTATTCTTGAATAACAGATTTTCTCTTATGAGTATCATCAGAATAATTCTTATGATATTTGAAAGGACAAAAAATATATTTTTTAAAGATTTATTTATTTATTTATTTGATAGAAAGAGAGATCACAAGTAGGCAGAGAGGCAGGCAGAGAGAGAGGAAGAAGCAGGCTCCCCGCCAAGCAGAGAGCCTGATGCGGGGCTCGATCCCAGGACCCCAGGACCATGACCTGAGCCGAAGGCAGAGGCTTTAACACACTGAGCCACCCAGGCGTCCCGACAAAAAGTATTTTAATGAATTTGTTTAGCTTGATTGGTTTAAGGAATGTAATTTTTCTGAAAATTTTTAGAAATGTGCTTCTAAAACAGATGATGCTTCTGGGGTCTATCTCTGTAGTAAGGCTTTATTTGTATGCACATTTTGTAGTAATACACCACTTGCAGGCAGACGTAAAACAAGCACCTCATGGGGTACCTGGGTGGCTCAGTGGGTTAAAGCCTCTGCCTTCGGCTCAGGTCATGATTCCAGAGTCCTGGGATCGAGCCCCGCATCGGGCTCTCTGCTCAGCAGGGAGTCTGCTTCCTCCTCTCTCTCTGCCTGCTTCTCTGCCTAGTTGTGATCTCTGTCTCTCAAATAAATAAATAAAATCTTAAAAAAAAAACCTCATGTGAAACAATAACCTCTACCAAGTAAATATTGTAAACTATTACTTTGTGAACTATAGACTGTAATTAGATAGTCATCACATACTTGTTAAATTATACACAGTAAAAATATACATTGCATCAACACAATTCATTATAATTACAAGTTATTCTAGAAAGCTACTTGAAGTCTCCAAGTGGTACACTTTTCATAATAGTAATGTACTATCTTAGGATGTGTATTAAAATTACACTTGAAAAATTAAAATTAAAATTCTCCACATTCAGGAAAGAAACTGGAATATATAGAAAAAAAATCACTGTCAAAGAGGCAAGGGAGGAGAGGATAGGAGGATTTATATTAGCAGTTCATGTCTGAGACTTCAGCACAGTTTGAAAAGGCCTGGATTCTAGAAGCGGACTCTCACCAAAGGAAGAGAGCAGCACGGTGAATTGGAGCCTGGATTTCAGAGCTGGATCTGGGTTCATGGCCAGCCAGGACCTGTTTAGCTGTGCAATTGCTGGCAACTTAACCTCTCTGTGCCTCAGATTGCCTGTGCACATTGGTTAAATAATTAAGTCCCATGAGCTTATCTGCACCAATTTTATTTTGAATATTAGTAAGTTTGCCTTTTCTTTATCCAACTATTCATTTCTTTCCTTTCCTGCCCCCCCGTTTTATTAACGTATAATTGACAAATAAAACCATATATGTTTAAGTGTACAGTGTGATGAATTACTGTACATACATTGTGGAATGACTACCGACTCAAGGGATCTTGGAGTGTTGTTGGGAAGACGGAGTGAGCCCACATGCATAAACAACTTGGTCTACACGACACGTCCACACAGAGCCTATCCGATGGCAGCTGTAACAACAATTACTATTGTCTTGGGTCCAACCCAGTCTCCTGTTTTGGGTACGGTGGTATGTAACAAATGCTACTTGTCCAAACTAGCCCAGGAGAAAGGCAGGACTGGAAGGGAGGGTCATCCACGGGTAAGTGTTCCTTCCGTGGGTGCCTAGTGACAACAGGGAAATCAGTATGGGGACAGCTTGTGTAATTGTGAAGGAACTGTGGGCCCAACAGCAATGAACCTCAGGGAGAGAGAGAGTCATGGAAAACAGACTCATTAGGAGGCGTGATGAAGTAGCTAGATATGGTGAGGAGAGGAATGATTGTTGAGTGACTATGGCAGGAAGAGGAACAAGTATGCCCAAGGACAGGGATGAGGAAGGTGACTTACAGGTTAGAGGGCAGAGGGAAGAGACGTGATTTGCTTCCACAGGGACTGAATGTGCTCCTGGGACAATCTCGTTCCATGATCGACAGCATTCCTAACTTTGGTCGTTCTGTCATATGCTTCCACCCACCACAAGGAAAACCAGAGCTTAAGTAGATTAGTGTTAATCCAGCCAAACGCATTTTAAAACTGAAAGGCTCATCTGTGAAGGATTTACCACGAGTTTCTGGGCTCCCTGCGAGTAGGACAGGTGCTCTCAGGGCCCCGGCAGGGGGAGTCACAGCTGTTTCGCCTTGCTAAATATTTAGACCCCATCTGTCTACCTCTCTTTCTACTCTGGCTCCCCTTCCATCAATCTTCCCCAGGCATGGGTGGTGCTGGAGAGGCTGTGGGCACTTTTGGGGCCCAGCTAAGGGAGATTCAGGGAAATACTTTGTAAGGGCCTGACTCTGCTGTTTGATGCTTGATTGTTGACAGCTTTCAAGCCTCACCCTAACCTCCTTCCTTTCTGCCCAGCGTCTGTTAACCTGGTAAGAAAGACGGAGTTCAAACAGGGAATCCCCTGCGCATGCGTGTGGGAACCCTCGCCTCAGCCCTGCCTCCTAAGCTCCATAAAACCCCCAAGCCAGCGTCCTGTCTCTGGTCGTTTTTAAACCATCATGGGTGCCTGTCCCACTTTCCCAGAGATGCATGAGGTAAGTAATATGAGCTCATTTTGTTCTCACAAGTACCCTACAAGGTTGAAATTTTATTCTAGTTTCTATGCAGGTAAGAAAGTTAGAGGTTAAAAAAGTAAACCCCAAGATAATTATGAAAATTGAACTACGATTTGAATGCAGTTAAACCTCTAAACTTTGCACTGTCTCACAGTAGCCTCCCAAATGGTGGGTCATCCTGGAAACACACATCCCATATTCTAGGACCCAGACATAACCTGTTTTCCTACGTACTTTTATGGATTCTCGGGTTCAATTTCTGGTGGCTTTTTTCAATTTTTTTTCCCCCTTATTCTTCAAAAACAATCATTCCCCAACATTCCTCTCCTTTCCTTATGCCCTAGATTCCTAGATATTTCCACCTGTGGCAAGAGCCTTCCCTCCTATGACTTCACCTTTTGTCTCTAGGTGAGAAACTTCCCTCCATCCTCTCTCTGAAGCTTTTGGCAAGACTAGCTATCTTCTGGACCTTTCTAGCTGGGTGTTTTAAGGAAATCATAAAGTCATCCTATTCAAATGCTAAGAAACTCTTCTCTCTGGGGAGCTTTTCCTCACGCCTTCCATTTTCCTATTGTAGGAGCTTCTACTCTTTGAGTCATGAGCTGGAAACACCCACAGCATCTCTGCAGCTCTCAGGGGCCCTCAAGAATATTGATTCTTTGGTGTCCTTTGTTCATTTCCTGTGAGACTCACTGCCATGATCACTGTCATGATCAGGACTTCATCTCTTGCTGAAATATTGCTCCTCTTTCCCCAGCCATGTATCCTAGACGTTATTAATAGAACAACCATCTTGAGCCATATCTCTGATCATTCTCTCCAAATGTCTCTGTTGAATGAAGCTCAGATATTTAACTTGGATAAAGGACCTCCTTGTCCTTTCCTCAATTTACCTTCATACCCATTGCTCTTGTTGACTTGCTGAGGTTTTTGGTTCCCTCTGGTTCTTTCCCCTCAATGGCCTTTCCCCACCCTTCTCTACATGCTAAACTCTCCTTATAATTCAAGGCCCAGTTCAAGTATGAGGGTCTCTTTCCTGAATACTTCTCCCGATTCCCCTCAGTCATTGAAGATTTTCTGTTTCTGAATACCCACTTAATTTGTAGTATTTTTATTCTTCTTATAACTTTTAATTTTATTATTCCATTTTTAATTTTTTTTCTTTTGTCTGTTCACTTTTGATCCCCCCCTTCACCCATTTCTCCCATCCCCCACCCTCCACTTCTGGCAACCATCAGTCTGTTCCCTATATCCACAAACTTGATTTTTTCTTTTTTTTCTTGATTCCCCATATAAAAGAGATCATAAAGTATTTGTCTTTCTCTGACTTATTTCACTAAGCATAATGCCTCCATGGCCTCCATGGCCCATCCATGTTGTTGCAAATGGCAAGGTTTCATTCTTTTTTATGGCTTAATAGTATGCCTTGTGTGTGCGCACAGGTGTGTATGACACGATTTCTCTATTTATTTATCCCGTGATGGATATTAGGTTGTTTCCATATCTTGGTTATTGCAAAAAATACAAATATTTTTATCCTTCTTATAACCTTTTTTAAAATTTAATTTAATCTGATTTTTTTTTCAGTGTTCCAAAATTCAGTGTTTATGCACCATACCCAGTGCTCCATGCAATACGTGTCCTCCACGATACCAACCACCAGGCTCACCCAACACCCTACCCTCCTCTGAAACCTAATTTATTTTTTCACCCCCATGATTAAATTGTAATGAGCTACACTGCAATGTACTAAATTCAAGGCCAAAGATACATATTTGTATGCTTGTTACAGTACGTGATGAGCAGTTTTTTCCTAAAACACAAATCGGATCATTTTGTTCTTCTGCTTTGTCTATGAGATAAAGTCTGAACTCATCAGCATGTGATGCATGGCCTTCCTCACATCACACCCTTGGGCTTTTCCCACCACTCCTCACTCAGTGCCCATCAAACAGAACCACTTACAGCATTAGAACAAACTCAAGCTCGCTGTGCCTATGCCTCTGTGCCTTCATCTGAGCTATTTCTGCAGCATTATTCCCTTCCCTCCTTTACAGGGTAAAATCATAATCTTTCATCCAGAGCCAGCTCAGGTATTACCTACTCTGTGAAATCATCCTCAACCTTTAAATTGCAAATTATCATTTATTCTGGGCTCCCCCATACTTTAGACACATCTCTAATTCTGATGCTATTGCATTATAACTAGTGACATGTTGGACTGTCTCACCTGACCCCTCCTTGAAATTAAGGAAATCAATTCTTCATAGTTATCTTTGTATTCCTCAGTACCAGGTAAGGGGCCTGTCACTTGGTGAACACTCAGTACTTCTAGCATAGATACTTGAGTAAATAAATGAGTGAAAGAATGAAGGAAGGAAGGAAAGAAGTAATCTAAATGAATATCAAATGGATTCATCTTGATTTTGCTACACATACCAAAAAAATAGAATTCTTGTCATGGTCCAAATTTCTAGTATAGCCTTCAACAACTTATTGGAAAGGAAGCAACTCTCTGAGTTTACTCATTCCATTCTTCATGTTTTCTAGTACAGGTAGGCTCTTAAAAAAAAAAAAAAAATCAATTGCAGATCTGGTTTCCATCCTCCGAAATCCAAGGATCTCTGTTATGTATTGTTCTCTCTGATATACTAAAACAGGTAGATGTATCCTAATACAACAAATGTATATATTCCCACAGCAAATAGTTCTAAGAATTCAACTTTGGTACTGATAATCATTTATCTTTAATTGGGCTAAATCTTGACTACTTCATTAAATTGCTCAATATTGTTTATGCTTCCATATTTCCACAATGTCTAGTTGCCATCTTAATGAATTTAAATTTTCTGAGGAAAAGGTGACTTGGGGTTAACTTGAAGACAATTGAGTTTTCTCTTTTCACAAGAGACCCAGTATTTGGGCTGTTATAGACAGAATGGCATGTAGCTATTTGAAGTTTATTGAATACATACCCTTAAGCTTCTTATGTGATAAATCACAGAACACATTTTAACCAAAGCACTTATTCCCCTCTGGAAGACTTTATATTTAAGCTTTACATGACAGTACGTGATATAGAAAAGACAACTCAATTTGACATCTGAAGAAAGTTGTGTGAGGAGGCTCTCTGGACACAGAGGGATACATAGAAATAAAGGATCTTGGTCTCTACTTCTGATATGGCCACTAGGTAGCTATGATCTAGGCCAATAGACACTTTCTAAGTTTAATCCCCTTGTCTATAAAATGAGGAATTTGGACTTTGTGATCTAAGGTCCTCTGCAGCTCTAAAGTGGTCTAAGCTTTGAATTTTAAGGAGAACATTCATAGATCCTTGAGTAAGCTCGTCTTGTGGGGGGTGGGGGGAGGGGAAACGACAAATTTGTCTTCCTCTCTCACAGTAATGCTTTGACCATAAAAACCATTCTAAAGTGTGATTATTTCTTGCCATCTACGCTGATTCAGTGTTTATCATTGTCAGGTGGTGTGACTTTTGGCACCACCCAGAAAGAAACTCCTCTCTTGGGGTAGGATATCATTAAGTAATTTTAGGAATAAAGAATGAATGACTTGAATTTCAATTAAAAAAAAAAAACCCAAAGACTCAGGATGTCTTGATGAATAAAACAATTGATTTAGGTTCAGTCAAACCTGAGACCTTGCCAGTGGCATAAGGAAAAATAACACCACTTGATTTTAAAAGAACAGGAACTGAAATCAGTTTTTCCCCCATTGTGGAAGAGGATAAGGGAAGCAATAACACGGAGCCAAGTACTTTTAAGCTCCACAGGAAGGATGAAGCCCCACCCTTGTGTTGGGTCTCCGAAAGAAGAAACCAGCTGACAGAACAGAAGAGCTCAATTTAAGTGGGAATTTTCTAATAAGTAGAATGTCCCCAAGTAGGAACTCCTTAACCAGTCACTTCAATAATATATTTGAGAACCTTATTACAGGAAAAGCACTTGTTATAAACAGGGTATTAGGGATTTAAATATTGAATCTGCCCTCAAGGAGACTATAGTCTAGTAGAAATCATCTGACATGTACATAAAAAACTCTAAAACCAGATAGAAGGTAAAATTTATGAACTGAGTAGAAAGGTAATAAATCCAATGTCAGTGGCAATGTTCAAGGAGAGGCTGCATGATTGTTTGGGTGACGTAAGAGAGATTTATACATCTGGTAGGAAGTTAAACTACATGTCCTTCAAGATCCTTTCCAACAAATGTTGTGTGGTTTTATTAGACTGTCACTATAGTAAGGATTTTTTTTAAAAAACAGGATTATCTGATTTTCTGTTCTTCTCACGTCTCAGATGTTTTTCTTGTAGAAATGTATCTCTATTGTATAGTATCTTTTACCAACATTAGTATTAAAACAAACATTGTTAATTAATTTACTTTAAGTATATGTGAGAATTCAACTAGTTAGAAAAAGTCAATAGAGCATATTTAAAACTATTTCTATTTTATCTAATAATTAAGACTAATTTCTATTTTATCTAATTATCAAATGGTTTCACTTACTTGTGGAGTATAAGGAATAACGTGGAGAACATTAGGAGAAGGAAAGGAAAAATGAATTGGGGGAAATCGGAGGGGGAAACAAACCATGAGAGACTGTGGACTCTGAGAAACGAACTGAAGGTTTTGGAGGGGAGGGGAGTGGAGGGTTAGGTGAGCCTGGTGGTGGGTATTAAGGAGGGCATGTATTACATGGAGCACTGGGTGTGGTGCATAAACAATGAGTCTTGGAACACTGAAAAAACAAAATAAAATTTAAAAAAATAAAAAATAAAAATAAAAAACCTGTTTCTAAAAGGCAAATACATTTTTTCCAATATAATCATGATGGATTTTTTAAAGGAAAACTTAATTATTTTATATAATACAAACCAGAAAAATGGGACTAAAATAATAATCTTACAAACATTTATAATTTCCATTCACTCTTCATACTACTTTAGCTTTAAGATTAATTGTTCAGAATCTTATTTCACAGTCACTCAACTTTTATTGACTTCGATATTGACAGACTTGGTACAAGTTATAAAGCCTTATGTGGCGTGATATGTAATTAGAATACTTTGTCTCATAACTTATATTAATGGTTGCATGTTAGAGAGTGCCAATTTGCCTCTGAGAAGAATGTAAGCCTACGTTAATTCATTTATTGTGGAAAAGCCTATCAGGACCATTAACCACTTTGTCTTTGCCTCATATAGTGAAGCACGAGCCGCTGCAGGGGTGGGTACGAGCTGTGTAGGCTCAGCCTACTGTTCCTTAACGTGACTTCTGTTAACAGTAAATTCATATTCAACTCGCCTACTGGTGAATTTTTCAAAATGTAAAGGCGCTGGATCAGGATCAGATTAAATTTTTTTTTTTAAAGCATTAGTAAAAGAGTAATTTGATTTCTAAATGGTTGTGGTAAGGAAGACTCTCACTGTCGTTCCTAAAACCTCATACATAAATTCAGTTGAATGGTACTGGATATGGGCCAACCATTTTTAGAGCACTGAGTTATAAATAATTAAGTAGCGGGATCTGGTGTGTTGTTTATAGGTCAAGATACACATACTCTGTTCTTATGCCCGAGGGTGATAAGGCTCTAGCAACTGATTTAGCTATCCAAACTGACAAGAGGCTGCTACGTAAACTGGAAAGCAAATTTATTAACGTGTAGGAGAAAAAATTCACTTTTGAAGAGAAAGGATACTCTGGTGCCTCGCTCTGTCCCGCAGGCCAGGTCAATAATGTGGCTCTTGCTTAGTGAGCACAACATCTGATCAAGGATAGGTAGCTGAATAATATTTATGGCTCCTGTTATCTATCTAGAAAAAGACCAGAGGTCTATCTCCACAGTAACAATACCTTTGAGGCCCCTGGTTGGGTACATGTTTCCCCCAGATAGCGCTGGACACACTCTGACAAATTCTTGCTATTTGGAATCTCTGTTTATAGATACCATAAATGTTATTTTCTTTAATATAGCTTTCCATCAAAGGATGATTGAGCATCAGAGAGAGGCTTAGGTCAAATGGCGGTGGGCCGGTGGGGCTGGGGAGGCTCATTCAAATGCCTCCAAGGGCAGCTAGTCACAGAAACAAATGAGGTTGATGAGATGTGAGAGAAGTGTTGGAAAATAACCAAATTTACTTTATTTTTCCTGAATATAGTCTGAACAGGTATGTACAGCATTTTTAGAGATATTTGAAATTTTAAAATAAAAAACCTTGGAAATAGAAATATTTCCTTACTTAAGTTCTCTTTCATAATTTGTTACATCTGTTCTTATCATGGAAACATAAGGTATCACCATCAGACCATGTAAACCTAAACCACAAATCCTTCAATTGGGTACAATAATTTGATTTACTAGTTTCATACACAAAAATGGAGCTGAGAAACCCTGGTGCTTTTTAACATGTATAGACTCTCTTTACACAGTGCTTGGGTCTGGAGATGTCTTTGTGCCATTCTGGCATCCCAATACCATTGCCCTTGACTTTCAGTTATTGCTTTGCAGTTCAATGGCTTCAGTTTGTAGCTCTTGTTTTCATATTATCAATCTCAAATTACAAAGGTAAACTTTCTGATGTTTCAATGTTACTTTATTTTCATAAAGTTTAAAATCAGAGAACTTCTTTGGAATTCCATTTTCAACTCCACAGCTTTGGTGATATAGTTCAAGCCATGACTTTCATTTCAGGAACGTGATTTCGGTGCAGGATGATGGGCCGGATTATTCCTTGCCAAATTAGTTTCTTAAAGACACAATTTCACTTCAAGTGAGCAAATTGAATCATACGTTTGTGTAGCTGATGAATGTGGTGAATGTCTTTGCAGAGAACTATTCAAAATCGATGGGTTCTTGCATGAAAAGGCCAAGACTTTGATCCACTTTTCATTGTTAGAGATTGAGTGGCAAATGGCATTAAAGCGTCCAAAAATATTAGCAGTTGGCCACATAAGTCCATGTACTGCAACAGGCCACAATAGGATCCATCTAATTTATAAAAAGCCGCCCTCGGATATCTGGATTTTATGCTATGCAACGTTATCCAGTCTACAATATTAATTACAGCACATTCATGGTATGTTGGCACAAAGCAATTCCTAGAAAATGATGTAATCAGGAGACCTAAATTCTATGTCTTGGGAAATGTTTCCTTCCTAAATTTAAGTTTTCACACTAACACTGTCCATTGTAAGAGTTGAATCACACTGACTGATTTTTACCAACTGCCCTGCGTTTTGCAAATTTTCTTGCAGACAAAGATCAGTCCTTTGCCAAGTCCAATCACAGCCTGTCATCTTCTGACCCATGAGCATTTTTGTCAATATCACCAATTCAGTGTAGCTGATGATGTGATATTATTTAAACCTGTGCTCTCATCATCTGCAGGAAAAAAAACAACGCTGCAACCAATTTAACTTTTTGTATACAACTTTTCTGCAAGGACTAAGATTAGTACTTCCAGTAAGATTCCCATTTACAAATGCTTGTTTCTGTGCAGAACACATAATTTCTGCTGTACTCTATGATCCTCTTTTATAAACTTGCCATCCGGGTAATTCTTTCACTTAATATATAACCCCACTTATAGGAGCATCGGATATTTTATTCATATTCAAAAACAGTCCTTGACATTTCAATTCTAGTCTCAGGTGAAGTTTTTCATTTCTCATCTTCTCCATATACCAGTCATAAACGTTATGATTTGTTTCATGATTGTTTATTTCATATTTCACAACCTCTTAAGTTGTGGTTCTTTCAATACGGACATCTTTTATTTGCACATTATATATGGAAGACTATTCTTCACTTCATCAAAGAAAGATGATCTTTTCCACTGAGTCTTAATCAAGCATCTTTTCCCTACATTCAGTGGAGATAGACATATAGAGAGACACTTCCTTATTTTAGAAGAAACAAACACAAGCGGAAACTGAAATCAGCTTTAACATTAGAGAAACAATAGGGAGTGAGGGTGACTGTGGCTAATTAAAGACCAAATATTCCATCTAAGGGAATAGTTGCTGCTACTCTATATAGAAAAAGTAATTCATTATCTTCATGCAAGAATGCAGATCTAGTATTGTCAAAATCAATTTTTTTTTAAAAGAAAAGCTGAAAATGATTGGCTCAATTAAAAAAGAAAGGAAATTACAGGTCAACAGGCTAGACAGAAGAGGTCAGAAAGCCAAATCAGTCCCATAGGCAATCAGTATGCAATTTCTGTAATAAGGTATTACGATATTTTCATAAAATTTTACTTTTCTGAGATTATACCCACCACTATGATTGGAACACTATATATTCCCCAACATCTCAAACATTCTAAAAAACAAAATTATAAATATCAGCTCATAGTGTGAATCTCTTATTTTCGTTATCCCAGCAGGTTCTTTCTGCTGGTAGGGATGTTGATCACATGGACCTGCGTCCCTGTCATCCCCCATCACCGAGAGGATGTCGTGTGATGCAGCCTAGCCACTGTTCTGAGTTTATGAATGGGCATGTGACCCAACCAGTCCAGTCAGAATCCTCTCTGCGTTTTTATTTAAATGTTGATCTACTCGCTTTTCTTGGGGCTCAGAGCCAGAAAGTACATGATGTCTAGAATTATTTATGGTCACTTTTGCCACAACACAAAGAGTCTACCTCAAAATGATGCTAACATGGAGAAAGATATCACAGCCAAAAACATGAAGAAAAGAGATAAATAAACCCAGAATTTTCCTTGGTTTTTAGTTATATAAACCAGTATATTTACTTTTTGGCATAGGCTGGTTCAGGGTGGGTTCTGTAACAAGTAAATAGTCTTGACTCCATCTGATTAGTACAGATAACTAATATTATTCATTATGTCTGAGTTGTTTGGCAAGCTATATGGTCCATATAATCCTAAATATTCTCCATTATAATATACTATACTTAATTGTAATCTCTTATTTAACATCAATTTTATGTACTAGATTTGGAAAACTTTATCTGTGAAGAGGAAGATAGTAAATATTTTAGACATTTTGGGCCAGATGTACTCTGTCACTAGTAACTTAACTCTGTCTTTTTGTGAAAAATCAGCCATAAATAGTCCGTAAACAAATAAGCCCAGTTATGTTACAGTAAAACTTAATCAATGGCACTGAAATGTGAATTTCATATAATTTTCACATGTCACGAAACATTACTCTTCTTTTGATTTTTTTCAATCACTTAAAAATCATTCTTAGCTTGTGAACCATATTTGGCCTGCAGGCTATGGCCTGTTAACCTTGGAGTAGATCATAATGTCCATAAGGTCAAGGAGGGAGCCTCATCATCATTGTGTCCCCAGCACTAAGGGGCAATGCTTGCAAGTAGCAACATATCCCTAAATATTGAATGTGGGTAAATGAGTACTCAAGGAAGATCAAGATTATGAAAAAATCAGTTTTCACAAAAAAACAGTAACACTAAACCTTCTGGAAACTTACTAGAAATTATTAAAGACTGAAGGAACCCAAGGAAGGTCACTGCTTCTTCCAGTTCTCTGGCCCCGTCTTTGGCCTTTTCTCATCTCTTTACACCCTCCCTCCTGAATTGTCCCAGGAACCCCAACTCTTGCTCCTTCTATTATTCAGACCAATGTTTCTCTTTACAACTACTATCCCCAAACTTGCATATGGAAACCAATCAAAGTATTCAGGTGAATAGAGGAATCTACCTTACAGGTCAGGGAACAAACCTCCCAGTTCTATTCAAGACATCCTCAACAGGTCATTGGTCTCAGGCACATGCTTAAAAACTGATCTTTTTCACACATAAAATAGAGACAAGTATCACATATGGAACCAACTCCATACATTTTCTTGAAAGTTCCACATGAATGAGTAACATATGGGATACATAGATTTTTTTTTAATTCCTAAAAAAATTCAACACATTATTGGTAAAGATTTTAGTACTTTTAATGATGATGAATGTTTATGAGGAATGTGATCCTGCCTGCTTAACAAAGCAAATTTGTTTTAAAGGTGCCATAATTATAAAGAAATTTCTCATCTTAAAATAAAAATAAACCTTCATACTATATTTTTTCTTAACTAAATCTTATATTCAACTGATTGTAAATTATTAATACATGAAAAGGAAAAATGACAACATCTGCATCTTAATTATATAAAAAAAATAAAAGAACTCAGCCAGCCTAATCTCAAGAAAATATGAAAATTACACCTTTAGGATCCTATGCTCTAGAGAAATGTGGATCTTTCTAAACAGCTTTTAAAATGATATTTTATTCTAGTGGAATCTTTTCTCTTTCATTAACCTGGAGGATAAACTTAGACTTTCAGTTAAAGTAACTATCAAATGAATAAAACAGCATTGTATTATCAATATATAACACACTGATCTTAAATAATAGTATCCTAAAATTTTTTAGTCTTTCATACAATAATGAACAAGTCTCTTTTCTTCAAAATCATCTTTAATGTGTTGTATAGCTACTGTTGCTAAGACTCTTTTCTTTTTTCTTTTTCTTGAAAAAGAATATTATGTTACATGGCCTATGGGGTCCTCTTATCTTACCTTAACTTCTGCTATCATAACTACACAAAACTAAAAATCCGCACAGACATATCTTTGTTTTAAATAAAGAATGACACATGGAAATGGTTAGATTTTAAATTGTTTTAAATATTCACATTATATTTCAAACCACCAATTCTCACAAATGAAAAATTTGAGTTTCTAGTCCATATCATCCAGTTAATCTGTCCATGTTTCACTTATATTTGTTTATGAGATATGAGAGTAAGTATAAAATAGTAATTCCAAACAAATGTGCCTCCATCATTTAAGAACAGGATGAAAACATCTGGTTGCGTTAACACAAATTGTAATTGCTCTCACTGGTTATCTCTTTGGCTGTACAAAATCAAGTGGACTTGAATGGAGCATTCTTTCTCCTTCTCTATTACGCTAGCAAATAATATCATTTTCCACACCTTCCACTGAGGGACTTTTTCAAAAGAGATTTTACTCTCATTTTCTTCCCTTGTGGGGGTGGTATGGGGAAAAGGGCAGTAGAGGGAGGCAGGGAGTTAAACCAAGTCCAGCCAATTTTCAAAAAAAAGATAATGTGGGGGCGCCTGTGTGGCTCAGTGGGTTAAGCCGCTGCCTTCGGCTCAGGTCATGATCTCAGGGTCCTGGGATCGAGTCCCGCATCGGGAGCTCTGCTCAGCAGAGAGCCTGCTTCTCTCTCTCTCTCTGCCTGCCTCTCTGCCTACTTGTGATCTCTGTCTGTCAAATAAATAAATAAATAAAATTAAAAAAAAAAAAAAAAAAAAAAAGATAATGTGTTCTCACCACCTCTCAGTTGTAAGCTCCTAATCAGTAAAAGCCAAAGTTGTGCACAAGTTTAACTTCCCCATTACAGTGTGAGTTCTTCAAAGACAGACCCCTATTTTACTCATGTTTTTACCCCCAGCACCTACCATGCATGATACAAGAGATGCAGGAAGAGCTTACCAGCAGTGCTGAAAGAATTAATGAATGGGTGAAAGGTCAATGATTAAGATTCTATGTGTAGCCACAGCCATAACTCCCTTTAAAAGACAAATATACACAGTATCTCATTGGCTAGGACTGTAGGGTAAGCCCCACTAAAGAGTAAGAGTAGTCATTGTTATTATTTTAAATATAGAAAATAATTAGTGAAAGCCACTCAAAAATTTGCATTCATCTATTGAGATCTGAAAGGTTGGGTTGGTTTATGATTGATCACAGGATAGTAGGAATTAAAGAAATACCATTGGATTAGAAACCAGCAAAAGTTTTTCATGTCAAAGACCATTTTAATCAATTGTTAGGATTTTTGTTCCTTTTGAATTCCTGTATTGCTTTTGACAATATTTCAGAATGAGGCAGGGTTAGAATTGCTTTCCACCCAGTAAAGAACTACATGGAAAAATTGGCTTATCTTCTATTTTCTAGAGACAAAGGTGAGATTCTATTGAAAAGAAACAGGATAAGAAAAAGCATAATTAACTAACTCATTCTCAATATTCCTGGTCTCCTTCCTGTTACTCAAATGGATCTTTTGTTTGAAAATGAACACTTGGGGACACACTGGTAAGTTTGACTTTGATCAGTATATGCCCCAAGATTTCCTTGATAGTTTTCTTTTGCATAAAAGAAATGGATGTCCCTGGGCAGTCTGTGGAATCTGCTCCTGTATTCAAATAAGGCCTGCCATAATTACTGCTTCACTTAGAGTAATACTGCTGGTTATTACAGCCACAACATCCGACATTGCTCAGAGATTATCCCTTCAAAAGAAGAATCAAGAACTATGCTGCTTATAGCAAAGACCAGTATATCTACCTCACCATTAAAATTTTTATTTCTTGGACAACATAAGACAAAAATCTAATGTAGAATCACCAATAAAATCCTCCCAAGTTGATTTCTGACTGAATGGTGCCCAATTAAAATCCCCAGTCAATGAGACCACAGAACAAACACCATAGAAAGTAAAGAAACATAACCTGATACTAATGTTGTCCATATTACCCAGGCAGAAAGCTGTTGCCCACAGAGTCAACAAGGTGCAGGAAATACATGTGTCCACAGGCATGTGTCAGAATGCAAGGAGACAAGCCAAATCTGGATTTGACTAGTACCTGAAGTTTTCTCTGACAAATTCAAGGACATAGGGCGTACATCTCAGGAAGTGTAACTTCAAGTTAACCTGATATTAATAAAGACTTAATAGTGTTATAATAAAGTCTCTATAACTGGATGTATATATTCATGTGATCTCCACTATTCGAGGTTCCTACTCAGAAAGTCGTCACTGGGGCCTAGGCTTCAGGGCAGGGAAACATGAGTGGTAGCCTTTAGAAATGGTCATGACTTGGTGATGTCCATTGTAGTTCGGGGGGGTCAATCATCAGTGAATACATCCTCACATGGTCTGTTGCACTGAAGAGCACTGTTTCTGATAGAGTTAGACACAGTGTAGTAAAGGGCAGCAGCACCCCAGATAAGGCGACAGCTTACAAAAATGTCTTGGGAAAGAAGTGATTCACACCATTAAAAATCCAGGCACAGTAAACTGATAATATGGCCTCAATTGTTGACCAATTTCCTAAAATATAATCTGGGATTTTATAGAAAGAAACTGTATAATTCTGTCTGGAATCAGCTATTACACCAATTCACTTAAAAACTAAAATATGGGAGGGGCGCCTGGGTGGCTCAGTGGGTTAAGCCTCTGCCTTTGGCTCAGGTCTTGATCTCAGGGTCCTGGGATCGAGTCCTGCATTGGGCTCTCTGCTCAGCCAAGAGCCTGCTTCCCTCTCCTCTCTCTCTCTCTCTCTGTCTGCCTCTCTGCCTACTTGTGATCTCTGTCAAATAAATTAAAAAAAAAAAAAAAAACCCTAAAATATGGGAGTGTCTGGGTGGCTCAGTTGGCTAAGCACCTGCCTTTGGCTCAGGTAATGATCCCGAGGTCCTGGGATCAAATTCTGCATCAGGCTCCCTGCTCAGCGGGGAGTCTGCTTCTCCTTTTTCCGTTGCCCCTCTCCCCTCTGGTGCATGCTCTTTCTCTCTCTCAAATAAATCAATAAAATCTAAAACAAAAACCAAAACCTAAAATGTGTATCGTTTGTTTTAAAGGGAAAAACAAAATATAATTAAAGAAAAAAAGGAGGGTTATCAGACCAGTGAGACAACCCCAGTAGGCCATTCCAAGTCCCTACAAAAAGGTCTCAAACCTAAAGCTACAGAACACTTTGAGAGGTCACCAATGATCCATCAAGTAAGGACCAAAGCGCCCATATTTAGTGCTTACAAGGCACTCAGTTTTTACCATATTTTTGTTTAATAAATGTGAATTACTGCAGAATTATTTTATAACCCACTAGAAAAATGTTGTTCCGTGATATTAAATTCACCAGCACAGAGATGCTTTCTGGAATATCAAGCAGGCACCGAGTTCTGAGTTTGTGCCGGAACATAACAAACACAAACCACAATTTCTTTGGCTTCACATTAAGAAATCAGATGGTGCTCAGGGAGTACATGAGCATTCTGAAGGGACAATGTCCTCCAAATAAAAGAAGCCCTTGATCCTATCTCAGAGTCAAGAAGTTCTAGATTTATGTCTGCAATTATGTCCACATAATTTACATTGATTACAAGCTATTTTCCGGGTTACAAGGAAGAAGGCTGGTGAGGGTAGGAAATGGGTGTTTGGATAAACAGGACTTGAACTTTCTGACAGGAATCACAAGGAGAATCTCAGCCTTATTCCCATGGTGTCAGGTGTCAGTGCCTTGCTGGAGAGGAGGTATCCAGAAGAGAACCCCCAGGCTCTGGGATATGTCCCTAAGTGGCCAGGAGAGTATCCAGTGATTTGGGGTTTTTTGTTTGTTTTTCCAAATAGAAAGGAGCCCAGGAAGGCTGTATGAGAACAGAGCACTGGAGATTTACAGGGGGTAAAACCCAGCTAACAGAAATACGTCAGTATAACCCACCACAAATCTTCAGTTTGCATGAAAGCCTATAGAGAAGTACACTCCAAAGGCAGAAGAAATAAAATAATTATCTTTGGCTCAGAGCCACCAACAACAAAACAGACCTCGATGCCACAATGATAGGACTTGCAACTATAGACAGATCACTAGATAGGGTTAGTTTCTGACTCAGAGTCTGAATGAATGAATCAGTTTGTCTGGTTAGTATTAGGCAGTCTGTGAACAAAGGGGTTATTTGAACTGTCCTCATGGTTGTCTCCAGCAAATGGTCAGGTGGAAAGAATGATGTAGATGGTGAAGATTATCACACTGAGGAAGACTGCCATTAAGACTCACTGGGTTTCACATCGCGTGTTCCATACAAAAAAATCAGAGCCTGTCCAGTGAGGACAAAGGGATGGTGCCCCACCTGGCTTCAGCTGTCTCCGAATGATCCCTGAGAATTCACAACACAATCCTAAAGGCTGCTCTACCTGTTGTTCCTACCTTTCATTTTTTAACAAGTCATTTTTTTTTTAACAAGCCGGTCTTTGTAAAGAACTGTGGAGTTACCAGGGTTGTTTTTTGCCATGGGTATTGAGGAATCCAATTTGAAATACATGGTACGGTGTGCTTATGGGCCAACAGCTCTGGAAGGGCCAACTGGAAAATGTTTTCTCCAAAGAAGTAAATGATACCAGAACCATTCAAGTGTTTCTCAGCCTTACGTGCTTATTCAGTTTAGCTGAATTATTCCAAGAGATTTAAAGTTTTGGCATCACTTGGTTTGCTTATTCATTTTGTTATTCAGCACTTTTTCTGTCTTTTAAAAATATTTTAAATTGAGGCATATTTCATGTGATTGGAAATGGGTGTAATATGGCTTCTGTTAGATTTTGCTACCTTACGGCTGACAGGCTAGGCATTCATCCCAGCAGCTGCCACGGATGGATTTTGGGAGAACATGGCAACCCAGGTGTGGCTGTAGAGTGGAGCAAATGTGGCAGGCATTTCTCTCCAGGAACTGAATCCAGAAATGGGAAGACAATGACAGTGAAAATTGGAAGGAAGGAAGTGCCTAAGATGGTGGTTGAAAGTGCCTACAAAGTCATCAAGCTAGAAGGATACACCAGCTGGGCTCCTGGATTAAGTGTGGCTGATCTCATGGACTCCTTGTCGAAAAAATCTACCCAGGATCCGTCCAGTGCCAATGATGGTGAAGGGACTGCATGGCATCGAGAATGAAATCTTCCCAAGCCTTCTGTATATCCCGAACACTCAGGGATTAACCAGTGTGATCAACTAGAAGCTGAAGGATAATGAGGTTGCTCCTCTCAGGAGTCACCTAGTGGGACATCCAGAAAGACCGAAAACACCTGTGACTTCTGGCTTCTAGGCTGTAGAAATTTAAAACTATAACGTGATTAACCATGAGCCTTCAGTTTTTCATCCATATACGTGGATCACAGTTTGCTTTTATCTTCCTAAATATGTGAATCTGGGCTCACAAATTCGAAGATACACTTGTTTTAATGTTGGCAATATGAACCCTTAATATGTAAAATTAACTATCATAAAAAATAAATTATTGAGGTATATTTCACATTCTATAAAATATACAGGTCTTAGGTATTCAATGAGTTTTTCTTATTGTGGTGAAGTGTAAATAACATAAAATTTACCATTTTAATCACTTTCAAGTACAGTTTGGTGGCATTAAATACATTCACACAGTTGTGTATCCATCACCCCCAATCATCCAAAGAACTCAACATCCCCCAAGTAAAACCCTTTACCTACTAAACACTAACTCCTCTAGCGGTGCTTGGGTGCTGCAGTCAGCTGACAGCCAACTCTTGGTTTCCACTCAGGCTGGATCTCAGGGTCCAGGGATCAAGCCCCGCATGGAGCTCTGTGTCAGGCTCCGTGCTCAGTGCTTAAGCTCGGTGCTTAAGACTTTCTTTCCCTCTGCCCTTCCCCACCACTCGCTCTCTCCCTCTCTCAAATAAATAAATCTTGAAACACTGACTCTTCTATGTAGTGAAGCGTCTTTTTATACGCTTACGTGCCACCTGTATGTGTTCTTTTGGGTTGTCTTCTTTTAATATATGTGCTGCCGAAGCGAGCATGGGTTGTCTTCTTTTAAGGTCTTTGGTCCATTTTTTTTATTTGGGTGGTTTTCTTACTGTTGAGGTTTAAGAGTTCTTTGTATATTTTATATATTTAATAGATGTTTCTTTTGCAAATATTTCCTCACAGTCTGTGGCTTGTCTTCTCATTCTCTGGACATTGTCTTGCACAGAGCAGTTTGTAATTTTAATGAAGTCTAGCTTATCAATTTTTTTCTTGATTCATTTCTAATATTAATTTACAGGAATTCTTTTTATATTCTGGATACAAGTTCTGTCAGAGTTACGAGCTAAAAGTATCTTTCCCAATCTGTAGCTTGCCTTTTTATTTTTTAAATAATACCTTTTGATGACAGAAATTTTAATTTTAATTAAATAATTAAAATTTTATATTTATATTTAAATTACATTATATTTATATTTAAATAATTAAATTTTGATTAATTGAATAATAAATTAAATAATTAAATTTTAATGTTGATGAAAACCAAATATTTTTAAATGGTTAGCACTTTTTGTGGCCTATCCAAAATATTCTGCTTATCCCAAAGTGGCTTAGATATTCATCTATGTTTTCTTTCTACAAGGTTCCAGACTCTGGGTTTTACATTTCAGTCTATAATCCATTTCAAATTAAGTTGTGTGTGTAGTGAGAGAGGAGTTTAAGTGTATTTTTTTCCATATGAACACCTAGTTTTTCCAGGAATATTTGTTTCAAAAGGCTTTCCTTTGCCCCACTGGATTGCCTTGGTACAGTGGCAAAAAAAAATCAACGATCATATATACATATGACAACTTCTAGCCTCTCTATTCTGTTCTCTAGATCTGTATGTTTATCATTATACCAATACCACACTGTCTTGATCTAAGCTTCAAGGAATAAGTCTTGAAATCAAGGTGCAGTGTAATTTTACCAATTGTGCTTTTTTTAAAAGATAGTTTTGGATATTCTGGGTCCTTTGTATTTCTATGTAACTTTTAGAATCAGGTTGTGTATTTTAGTAGGGATTTCATTGAGTGTATGGACTTATTTGGAGAGAACTGACATCCAGATGTCAATGAGCCTTTCAATCCATGAATGTATCTCTCCACTTATTTAGGTGTTCTGTAATTTCTCTAAGTAACATTTCATACTTTTCAATGTAGAAGTCTTGTACATCTTTTGTAAGATATCCATAAGGTATTTTCCAAAGTACTTGATGTTTTTGATGCATTCATATTTAATGTCTTTTGCAATTTAATTTTAAATTGCTCATTGCTTGTATACAGAATAAAATTATTGAATATTGCCTGTGTATCTTGTGTTCATGCTAATTTTACTTGAAAGGTCTACTATACTTTTGGATGATTCTATAGAATTTTTTAAATACACAGTGATGTTTTCTATGAATAATGAGGATTTTACTTTTTCCCAGTTCAGGTGTCTTTTGTTTCCTTTTCTTGCCTCAACGCACCAGCAAGAACCTCTACTACACTGTTGAATACAAACGGTGAAAGCAAACATCCTTGCCTTGTTTCTAATCTCAGAGGAAAGGATTTAACATCTCACCATTAAGTATTATGTGAGCTATAGACTGTTTTGCAATGCCCTTTACCAAACTGAGGAGACTGTCATCCTGGTTTGCTGAGAGGTTTCATCATGATGGAGTATCAAACTTTGCCAAATGCTTTTTCTGCATCTATTGTGAGTTTTTTCCTTTATTCTGTTAAGTCGTATATTCCATTGGCTTGGTTTTCAAGTGTTAAATCAGCCTTATATTTGTGGGAAAAAACCTACTTCATCATGATAAATTATCCTTTGTGTATATTACCAGGTTGTTACAATTTCTGTGTTCTGTTCATAAGAGTTATTAATCTATAATTTACTTTTCTTGTAATATCATCATTAGGTCTCAGGGTTATTCTAGCCTCATAAAATGAAAATAAGAGGGGGACCTGGGTGGCTCAGTCATTAAGTGTCTGCTTTCAGCTCAGGTCATGATCCCAGGATCCTGGCAACCTGTTTTTCCCTCTCCTGCTTCCCCTGCTTGTGTTCCCTCTCTGACTCTCTCTCTCTCTCTCTCTGCCAAATAAATAAATTAAATATTACAAAAAAATAAAATGAAATATGAAGTATTGTATTCTGGGGCGCCTGGGTGGCTCAGTGGGTTAAAGCCTCTGCCTTCAGCTCAGATCATGATCCCAGCGTCCTGGGATGGAGCCCCGTGTCGGGCTCTCTGCTCAGTGGGGAGCCTGCTTCCTTTCCTCTCTCTGCCTGCCTCTCTGTCTACTTGTGATCTCTGTCAAATAAATAAATAAAAATCTTTAAAAAAAAAAAAAGAAGTATTGTGTTCTATTTCACCTTACGAAAGAATTTATGTAGATTGGTTTCATTTCTTCCTCCAATGTTCGGTAGAATTCACTAATGAAGATATCTAGGGTGTAGTTTTCTTTGTAGGAAGATTTATGATAACAAATTCAATTTATTTAATACATATGGGGCTATTTGGATGCTCTATTATTATGTAAGTTTTGGTAATTTATGCATTTTAAGAAATTTGTCTATTTTATGTTGCAAAATTGATTGGCATAAAGAAGTTTGTAGTATTCACATTATCCTTATAATGTCTACAGAATCTGTAGTGGGGTCCCCTTTTATATTCCAGATATCAGTAACTTGTGTTTCCTCTCTTTCTGGATTACATTTGCTGGGGTGTATCGATTCTACTTGTCTTTCAAAGTATCACATTACAGGTTTTTAAAATGTTATTGTACTGTGTTATCTAGATTGCTTTCTTTGCTTAACAATATATCATTGACATTTTCCAAAAGTAATAATATAAATATTCGTCAATTTTTAATGGTTGCATAACATGCCTTAATTCCATATTTGTCATTTCCAAATTTTTCAAAACTACAAACGACATTTTATTTTTGTTTGCAGGCATCACACAACCCATGCTGGTACCTAGTAGTACCTGCTAGGTTATAAACCATGAAATTAAAATGTTGATAGAGTCTCCAAAAATGTTGTAATAAGAGTATGCTTTTTCCACCTAATTTCACCAATACTGGCATCATCTTTTTGTTTAATTTTTGCTAACTTCCTAAAGAAATTTATCTTGTTTTTGTTTGCATTTAATTATAAATGAGTTTTAGCATTTTTTTGTACGAATAGCGGACTCTGTAGCTTTTTCTATTAATTGTTGATATCCCTTGCCCATTTTTCTCTTTTTATTAATTTTTTGAGGTTCTCGCTGCATTATTCATATTAACACTCCACTTATCATCTGTTGCAAATTCATTCTCTCAGTTTTGTGTGTGCATGTGTCTGTGCATGTGTGTGTTGGGTGTTTTATAAGTGTCAGAAATAGATGAATGTTTATAAAGTGTTTGGCACAGGGAATAGCAGACATCCAATGCACAGAACTATTGTTATTAATCCTGTCATGTCAATGGTTGATGCTAGGAGACTACCTTGTTGTCTGTGCTACTAAAGTCCATTAGGAAGCTAAATGCTTCATTTTCTCTACACTTCTGACTTATATCAGACTTCTCCCCCCACAGAACAATCATGGAGAACTGTTTTCCTATTCCCACATTCTGTAACAAACTAGCTAAATTTAAAACTTCTACAGGAAATTGAGTTTTAATTAATATACTCCAACTCACACTACAACATTGATACCATTTTGCATGACAAGCATCAGAAAATAATTTCAATTCTTATGACTCACCCTTGAGAACAAAATGTCCTCAGACAGAGGAACACAGGTGTGACAGGTGTCGTCAGCCTTGTAGTCTGTCTCATGCTCCCTGGATGAGAAATAACATACCCTGGATAAGAAATGAAGAAATGTTGATGTAATTTTCTGTATTCCCTGTGCACCTTCTGCCACAGGAAAAGATTTTAGTGGACTATCTTGCTCAGCTTGATCGGACAGGCGTCAGTGATACAAACAATTTCTGCAGGTGTTATTAGATAAGATGGACACTTTTAAAAAGAATCAGAAGCTCTATGTGAACCTAGATGAAAAATGTGGTAGTTTCCATGAGGAAATTGAGAGTGTGAGAACTGACAGTTAACTACATTTGGAAATAAGGCTTTTCAAGTGAGACTCTAATTACTGCTGTACTCTACAAAGAAGTCCTTTACTTAACATTGATATCTTCCTCTGGCCCAGATTAATTAAGCCCAAACCAGTTTTCTGTCACTGAGATTGTTCATCCACCAGGAAAAGTAGAAAGTTGGATTGAATATTAGCCTTACAATGATGTGTGTCATTAAATATTTTATCCCATCTTCAAGCAACCTCATCTAAATTTTTAACAAAAACAGTTCATTTAATGACCCATTTACTCAACAAACATCTAATAACCACCTATTAAAAGTGTTTTCCGGGCACCTGGGTGGCTCAGTTGTTTAAGCAACTGCCTTCCGCTCAGGTCATGATCCCAGAGTCCTGGGATGGAGTCCCACAACAGGCTCCCTGCTCCATGGGGAATCTGCTCCCTCTGACCTTCTCCCCTCTCATGCTCTCTCTCACTGTCTCTCTCTCAAATAAATAAATAAAACCTTTTTAAAAAATAAATAAATAAATAAATAAATAAAAGTGTTTTCCCACTCTTGTAAGTTTTAGTACCTAGCACTGAGCCTGGCATAATCAATTTTTTTAAAGATTTTTTATTTATTCATTAGAGAGAGAGAGAGAGTGAGAGAAAGCGAGTGCACCAGCAGGGGAAAGGGTCAGAGGGAAATGGAGAAGTGGACCCCACACTGAGCAGGGAGCCTGATGTGGGCCTCCATCCCAGGACCCTGGGATTATGACCTGAGCCAAAGGCAGAGTCTTAACCAACTGAGCCACCCAGGTGCCCCAATCATTGATGTTTAATAAACATTTATTTGACAAATAATGCATGAAACCAGGTGCTGTGCTAGGCAGTATGGACATGTTTAAATCCCTACCCTTCTTGACAGCATTCGAAACAGTTGCCCATTCCTTCCTTCCTTGAAGCTCTGTTTCTACACTTCCTCAATGTCACAGTCACCTGCCTCTGCTCCTGCTTCTCTGGGAAGTCCTCACTCTTCTTTGCTGGTTCCTCCTCTACTTGTCCATTAACTTTTGGTAGTTCCTCCAGAGTCTGTCATAGGTCTTCTTCTGAGTCTGCTCACTCTCCCCGGGTCATTTTACTCATCTCCAAGACTTCAATTATTGTTTGTAAATGGGCAACAAATCTTCATTTCCAACTCAGGTCTCTTTCTTGAGTAACAGATGATACATCTGATTGTCCCTGGGTTCCTCCCCTTAGATATTATACAGATACCTCACATTCATCGGCATCAAACTGGAACTCATTTCCCCTTAACCTTCCTTCCACTTGCTTCTGCCCCACAACTCACTATCTCAAACAGCACTCCCATGCAACCTCGTGTTCAAGCTAGAAACCTAGAAGTAATTTCTGAGTCCTCTTTTTCCATTTTTTTTCTACTTTGTTCTACGCAACCAGTCATGAAGTCCTTTAAATTCTAGGGCTTAAACTTTCCCCAAATCTGTCTCTTCCTCCCATTCTGCTCTACAGTGATTTTGGTCCAAGCTGCTATCAATTTTTACCTCTTCCTTCTACAACATTCTCCAATCTCCCTGCCTTCAGTCTTGTTCCTCTTCAATTTCTTCTCCATACTGTAGTAGGAAAGAATGACTCAATGTAAATAAGGTCATATTTTTCTCCTTCTTGAAACTCTTTGTCTATTGTTCTTAAAGTAAAATCCAAGCAGCTGAAACAGCTTAATAATGCATTCCAAGATCTGGCCTATGCTGTTTCTATACTATATGATATTCAATTCCTTGAACACTCACAGTATTATCTTACCTCCAGGCCTTGTCACAGGTCCTTCCTTTTTCCTGAAATAATCACCTCCTATCTCCACTTCACCTTCATCAAGTTAACTCCTTCATTCCCTCCATGTCTATTAACATGGTGCTTTTTACACCTGTATCACAAAATTTAACACACACTTTGTAATTTTTTTCCTTCCCCATTAAAATAACCTTTGTTAGTGCAGGGACAATGTGTATACTGAACTCTGACATCCTGCTAGTCTTAGTGTCGTGTCTGGTGTACTCTATAAATATTTGCTGACCAACCAAATGAATAAATGGAGTTCAAGGAAAAATAAAATATAGTCTCTGCCCTCAAAGAACCTGGAGGAAAAAGAAAGAAAACGACTAATTATAACTGTGCCAAAATTATGTTTCATAGTGTAGGTATATGGAAAAGCTGAAGGAGAGTTAAAGGACTGATCATTGTTGCCTATATTGGGAAGGGCTCAGAAAGGCTTTATAGATAAAATGATGCCTGAACCAAACCTTGAAGAATATGTGGACATTCAGAGTGCTTGGACTACTGAAAGTACTCTGGCTGGTAATGCCCAGCATTCATTCTTCCTCCTAGCAGTAACAATATTCCCACTTTCTTCTGGAGAAATATGCCTCTCTTTTCCCAGTGGTTTGCATTCAACTGACCTCATTCTTTGCCCCACCCCTCATCCTGGCCCTGCCAATCAGAAATCAAAGAGAGTGGCTCAGGCACAGGGACCTTGTCCTTTCAGGCCAATGAAAACCAGTACAGAGACCTGACAGAACTAGCAGAGGAGAAGCACTCTTTCCATGGGTGATAGCTACACGATGACAAAAGCCTAAGCTGCTAGTAGCCATGTCTTATACCATGTAGGTAGAGTTTACCAGAAGATAAAGTTGGAAGACTGAAAAATGGACCTAGGGGTGGAGAAAGAGACTGGTCTAATTACTTTGTTAAAGCCCTTGGATCAGCTGTACAAAAGGCCAATAGGTACTCCAGGACTTAACCACTTAAGCAAGACGGCGCACTCCTTCTTTGCTTTTTGGGTTGGATATCTGATCTTTTATAAGTAGAAGTGTCCCAGCTTACTCAGCACTCAACGAATAACTACTAAAATGTGTACAAAAGTAAGAGGCAATCTTATAATTGTCTGTATTTCTTTGGTGTTAGTTGTGATCTCTCCTCTTTCATTCATGATTTTATTTATTTGGGTCCTTTCTCTTTTCTTTTTGATAAGTCTGGCCAGGGGTTTATCAATCTTATTAATTCTTTCAAAGAACCAGCTCCTAGTTTCGTTGATTTGTTCTATTGTTTTTTTGGTTTCTATTTCATTGATTTCTGCTCTGATCTTTATGATTTCTCTTCTCCTGCTGGGTTTAGGGTTTCTTTTTTGTTCTTTCTCTAGCTCTTTTAGGTGTTGGGTTAGGTTGTGTACCTGAGACCTTTCTTGTTTCTTGAGAAAGGCTTGTACCGCTATATATTTTCCTCTCAGGACTGCCTTTGTTGTGTCCCACAGATTTTGAACCGTTGTGTTTTCATTATCATTTGTTTCCATGAATTTTTTCAACTCTTCTTTAATTTCCTGGTTGACCCATTCATTCTTTAGAAGGATGCTGTTTAGTCTCCATGTATCTGGGTTCTTTCCAAATTTCCTCTTGTGATTGAGTTCTAGCTTCAGAGCATTGTGGTCTGAAAATATGCAGGGAATGATTCCAATCTTTTGATAACGGTTGAGACCTGATTTAGGACCGAGAATATGATCTATTCTGGAGAATGTTCCATGTGCACTAGAGAAGAATGTGTATTCTGTTGCTTTGGGATGAAATGTTCTGAATATATCTGTGATGTCCATCTGGTCCAGTGTGTCATTTAAGGCCTTGATTTCCTTGTTGATCTTTTGCTTGGATGATCTGTCCATTTCAGTGAGGGGAGTGTTAAAGTCCCCTACTATTATTGTATTATTGTCGATGTGTTTCTTTGATTTTGTTATTAATTGGTTTATATAGTTGGCTGCTCCCACGTTAGGGGCATAGATATTTAAAATTGTTAGATCTTCTTGTTGGACAGTTCCTTTGAGTATGATATAGTGTCTGGCGAGGATGCGGAGAAAGGGGAACCCTCCTACACTGTTGGTGGGAATGCAAGCTGGTGCAACCACTCTGGAAAACAGCATGGAGGTTCCTCAAAATGTTGAAAATAGAACTACCCTATGACCCAGCAATTGCACTGCTGGGTATTTACCCTAAAGATACGAACGTAGTGATCCGAAGGGGCACGTGCACCCGAATGTTTATAGCAGCAATGTCTACAATAGCCAAACTATGGAAAGAACCTAGATGTCCATCAACAGACGAATGGATAAAGAAGATGTGGTATATATACACAATGGAATACTATGCAGCCATCAAAAGAAATGAAATCTTGCCATTTGCGACGACGTGGATGGAACTAGAGGGTATCATGCTTAGCGAAATAAGTCAATCGGAGAAAGACAACTATCATATGATCTCCCTGATATGAGGGAGAGGAGATGCAACATGGGGGGTTAAGGGGGTAGGAGAAGAGTAAATGAAACAAGATGGGATTGGGAGGGAGACAAACCATAAGTGACTCTTAATCTCACAAAACAAACTGAGGGTTAATGGGGGGAGGGGGGTTGGGGGGGTGGGATTATGGACATTGGGGAGGGTATGTGCTATGGTGAGTGCTGTGAAGTGTGTAAACCTGGCGATTCACAGACCTGTACCCCTGGGGATAAAAAGATATTCTATGTTTATAAAAAATAAAATTAATAAAAAAAAAAAAAGTAAGAGGCAGAAAACACAAGATAAGGTTTTGGGTCAAAGGAATAGATAGCATTAAGTGAAGGAGGAAATTAAGTTTTAGACAGCTTAATTTAACTTTTCTTAAAAATGGGGGGATATATGTATGTTCCTATTCTCAGCAGCCTATAGATGCAAGATATTTCATGCTTCTTAAGGTACCTATCTGAAGGCTTCTCTTCACCTCTCAAATTGTCATACCTAAGAATCATGGTACGTAGTAAAGGAATGATTTGTCCAGTTTTGTTCAAAGAAGGTTATGTGTTTTGTTCATGTTCTGAACAAAAAGATTCAAGGCAGTGTTACAGAACCCACTTATTATATCTGTATTCAGCTATTAGAATCAATCCTTAAGCCAATCATTATGATGTCATTCTACCTGACATGCACCAGGAAACAATTCCTATTCTTGATGTATAACCAGAAGATTTGCATAATCTGTAGTATAGTCAAGCAACATACATTATGACTAGAGCACTGCCAACTTATGATGACGTGACTTCACTACCTTTCCTGCATGATCAAATTACACATCTGTTGAAGCAGATCTTCTCAGCTTGTCTTGTGTAATTTTAATACTGCAACTTTTGTATACACAAGAAACCTCCTTTTTTGTTTCCTAACATAACTCAAACATAGCTCTGCTTTAGACAGTCTTCTATCTGGCACACTTTTCCTTTTCTTAATTGGAAATCCAAAATTTATATGCTAAACAATTTATATAACAAAAATATCAATAGGGCACCAATGGGCTTTTGTATCCCTATAACCTAGGTTCTAGATTAACTTCAGCATTTGAAATGCTCTAATTGAAAGTGGTTTGTAGGTTTAATACTAGGGCTCAAAAGTTGGACCTGGAGATCTCACCAAATGTAAACATCATGCTCCCTATAATCTTAAGAAGGTAACTAAATATAATATAAGGGAAAAATATATGCCTCACTTTAACTGTAGCCTTGCCTAAATTTCCTATAGTCATAGTACCCATTTCCCTAAAATGGCCCATATTGGGCATGAATGCTCTAACACAGTTAAAAATGAAAGAAAATTAAAGTAAGTTTTTGGCACTTATAAACTGGTTTGATAGAGGAGACCTCATGGATTCCCAGTTAAATTAGTTAATTTGCTCCAATGTACATTAAAACAGAGCTTTCAAAGACAGAAACTTACTATATAAAACCTAAATGATAAAGCGTTGATCATCTCACTGCTTCTCCACTTAATAGCTCCAAATTTTTGCCGGTTATTAAATTTTTGCCTGGAAAAAAATAAAGGATATCCCTTAGTGGATTACTATAGCCTGGATTCTGTAGTCCTTTCATTAAAGCCCAAACCCAATATCCAATAATATTAAAATTACTGATTCCATCCAGTCAATAACTATAAATGAAATTGTTCTATCCCTTGTGTTGGGTAGTAATGTCCCTTTGTCAAAACTTATCAAAATCCACTTAAAATCTGTGCATTTTATTTCCTATGAATTACATCTCAAAAAGTGATTTAAATTTAAAGAAAAAATAACTTCAAAGAAAAATATGTTTTACATATCAACACTATACTTTTATGCAAGCCAGAGACGACTTTTATCCTTTAAAAACAAAAACAAAAACATGTACTTTGGTCGAAGTCGTTAAAAGCTGATTTATACTGTCTTGTATGAGTTGATTATGAAATTTTAGGAACTTTGTGAGCCAGCTGTTAAACTATTAGCCATGGTAGAAGACTTTAAAACACATTACAAATCAGGGTTCCTCCCACCCCCACTGCCTCAGTGAGCTGGTTTACTAGCATTCCACTGCACTTATGATTTATATTAAAATAAAGATCTACTTTGCATGTCATGTTTAGAATTATGGTCAATAAACAAAACAAACTTTCCAAAAATTATTTGTGTTAATGTGGACTATCAATATCTCCATGCCTGTTGCCCTTTTCTTCCCATCACGTGTGCTCCCGAGTAATAATTTGAACTCTTTTGGCCGGTTATTTTTTAATGTGCCTTCATGTCACTAAAATGCTGCTGTTGCCTATTTTTTCAGGTTTGGCACTATCTACTGAGCTCCCACATGAAAGATATGAATTTAGTCTCCTTTCTCACAGAACATCTGCCATTATCACAAACACACTTCTTCCCACTCCTATCTTTCCAACATTGTGTTACACTTTGTTAGATCAATAGTGTTTACACTAATACGATTATCAAAATACCCACAGCTGAGCTATCTAATATTATAATTAGTATTACTTATCCTTCCTTGCACAACTTTTTGTTTTCTCTGGAGTTAATGATATTCTTGTGGTTTGTTTTATTTGCTTAGTTTTCTATGTACTTATCACTGACTGAAACTCTATCCAAATTGTTTTAAAATTCCTCTCAATATTTCCAACATATCAGACTTTTGTAGCAATTCCATTTGGGGGAATACCTCTCTGGAGGCTATTTTCATTTGGATTGGTTACTCTCCAGGCCTGGTGCACAGCTATGATCCTGGGATTTATCTTCCCCGCAAGATTCTCATTACCTCTCTTGGGAGTTGGTAAACCAATTGTTAGATAGGTCCTCTAAGTATTGCTGTTAGGTTCAAAGCACTCTGACTCCTGATCCCTTAGAAGTGACCTATTTTTCACTTTGCTCCTTCATAGGATCTTATCTTTGTCCTTCATATTCTGAAATTCTCTGATGATGTCAGCTAGATGGCAGGTTTAATGATTCCACAACGCCCCTTAATGTGTTCTTTCAACCTAAAAACTCAGGTCCTTTAATTCTTGAAAAATTTCTGTTTTTTCTGCTCTCTTTCCAAACTCCTATTATTCAGATATTGAACAAAATGAACTGATTCTTGACTCTTATCTTTCTTTCCTATTTGTCCTCCTTGTGTGTGTGTGTGTGTATGCTTTAGTATCTGGAAGACTTCCTCAACTTTATCTTTTCACTCTTAAAAAGAAAAAAAAAACTCAAAACCAAAAAACTCCTGCTAACATTTTAAATTTAATTTATTTTGTATCTTATAATGGGAAGTATCTTCTCATATCTCTCCAAGGATATCAGTGACTTTTTTAAAGCCTTCATCTCCCTGAATAATCTCTTCCAAGTTGTTTTTTCCCTATATGGATAGGCCCTCTTCTTCTTAAAAGGAATGTCTTATGGATATTGACTGTTTCTATTTAAAAATGAGGCTGTAAAATGTTCTAAAATTTCTTTGGGGTGCCTGGGTGGCTCAGTCAGTTAAGCATCTGACTCTTGATTTCAGCCAAGGTCATGATCTCAGAGTTGTGAAATCTAGGCTTGCTTTGGGCCTTGTGCTGGTCATGGAGCTTGCTTAGAATTCTTTCTCTCCTTCTCCCTCTGTTCCTCCCCCACCCCCACTTGCACCTGTGCTCCCTCTCTCAAAAAAAAAAATTAAATTAAATTAAATTTCTGGACACATGGGTGGAATTTGTCAACTGTGAGTTTCACTCTAGGTCATCTGGCTGGACTGTTGCATTGACAACTTTTTCCTTAAGTCTTTTCTGTTGAACTTGTGAAATTCCTCAGAGAAGGATATTCCAATCTTTTGTTTGGAGTGGTATGGTTCTCAAACTTGAGTATACATCAGAATCACCTAGACATCTTGTTAAAACACAGATTGCTGGGCTCCATCTATAGAGTTTCTGAGATAGAACCCTAAAATTTGCATTTCTAACAAGTTCATAGATGATATTGATGCTGTTGGTCCTGGGACCACACATTGAGAATGCTGGCTGGCCTAGAGGATATAAATTTATTTGCCCAAATCAAGGTCTAGTTTAAAGTGTTAGGCTTACAACATTTAGAATGTAAGCTTTTCTTAATCCTTCTGTTTTCAATAATTATACTCTATCCTCAAAAGTGCCTGGTACCTTCTGTCCAGAGACCTTCTGTTTTATAGTTTCCAGAAAATAAGACTAAAATCTTCTGCCATAGCTGGGAGGGGGCTGTTCCTAGCCTGAATGAAGAATAGGACCCAAGGATCTCAGTGTTTCCTAAACACACATCCAACGAATCCTTTTATTTTCAGTCCCACCTTCACTTCTACTTCCCAGAGGTACATAGTATTGCCAGGTTCCGACTGTTTTGGGAATTCTTTAGGGGCAAGTCAAGATGGTTTTCACCATCTTTCCTTTCTGCCAGTTTGGGATCCACTTTCTCAAGTTTGTTAAGTCATCTCCCAATCATCCATCTACTTCCAGCTTCCAAAATCATACTACTATCAACACTTCTACATCATTTTCTATTTGTCCTTTAGGCTTTCAAAAAAAAAAATCATTTTAGTATCATATTGATACTAAAGTATCATATTGATACTTCCCCTAGCGTTTAGGGGAAGAACCAGAGGTAAAAGTTTGTGTTCAATCTGCCGCCCTCAACTGAAAGGTAGAAAAGTTTTCAGTATCTAACAAATGATATTCCCAGACTAACGATATCTCAGAATATAAAACAACAAAAGCAAATTGAACCATCCCCAAAAGTTCTGCTAGACCGGTCAGTGCAGTTATTTCAGACGTGGCAAAGATGTCAACTGTGTTTGCATATAGGACAATCTGTTTCGCAGCTTCAGACTGCACCTCTCCCACAAGTGTGTCATGGGTCTGGGATACAAGCCACCCATATGAAATTCTGGTGACTCAAAGCAAGAAATCCAAGTATATGAACCAGAAAGTTTATCTTTGCATATAAGGAACAACACTAAAAAACATTAATACCATGTTAAGGTACATTCTCTGTTCCATACTGTCTTCTGCCCAACAACAATTAAAATGACAAGGATTCATACGCACCATGCTAGTTCCTTTCATACTGTCTCATAGGATCTTTAAAACAACCCAACACAATGCATATTATTTTACTCTTTTATTACTGGTTAGGTAACTGAATTCCAAAAGAGTTACATAACTCGCCCAAGGCCAAAGGAAGGGCAGAGCCAGAATGGGATTCTAAAGCCACTGCATGACCATTTTTGAAATTAGGTGAGTTAAAAGCAAATAAAAATATTTATTTTGAACACAAAACCCAAGCTGATTTTGATTTTATAAGGCAACACAGTGTATTTGAATTTAAGTTGGGTTTTTTGTTGTTTTTTTTTTTACAGATTTGGACCACATCTTATTTTCTGTGGGTGTGACACATACAGCACCCACCAGAACAAAACTTTAAGAAACAGTCATTAAATTGAAGATGGTTATGATATATTTAATAGCTCTATGAATAATACACAGAACAAGTCTGTTCAAGATTACTATAGACATGTCTGGTAAGTCACTAGACAGATTTCTGCCAAGGGAAATCAACAGGACAGAAAACCCTTCAGAGACACACAGACTTTGTTCCTTATCATTACTTGGCAATATTTTCTGACTTTTTAAATAAAAACAGATTCTACACATTTGAACCAATAAAGTGGTTTTCCTGAAGGATACTTTGAGGGTGGATATTTTAGCCTCAGTTGGGTCACTGTAAAGTTTTATGCTCTTCGGGGAGTCTTCCAAATGAAGATTTTTATCAGCAAAGAGAGATTCAGCGAGGGGCCTAATGATCACATTTTAAAATCTAAAAAAGGAGATGGAACTTCTTTTATTATCCATGAATGAAAGGATCCCAGTAAAACAGATAAATAAGAGAACAGTGGGCAACAAGAGTAGAAGTGGAAAATAAGAGGAAAAAATATAAAAATGTGTTTGGAAGAAACTCAGAAAGGAAAGGCAAAGATATTAACATTTGGATGAGAAGGAGATGAAGAGAAAACTGCTTAGAACTGCCCATGGAACATCTTTGTTACAGGACTAGGGAACCCACTTTGCTGGGAGGGGGAGAAATCACTCAACTACGTTAGTTTTCACTTTATTGCAGTCCAGGAGATGGGCTACAGATTCATAAAAAGCAAAATGTCATTAACTAATACTAAATTTTTCATTCAATTTAGCTAGGAAACCAAACACAAAATGTGCTGCACAACTGAGATGACAGCTGAGCCTGTCTTAGAGAGCACAAATATTTCTTCGATGTGCTGGGCAGAGTAATAACCCCTTCCAAAGAGGTCCACGTCCTAATCTCCAAAACCTGTGAATATGTAAGTTACGTGGCAAAGAGAAACTAAGGTTGTAGATGGAGCGGTCTGTTAATTAGCTGACCTTGAGATAGGGAGATAAGCATGGATGGTCCAGGTGGGCCTCAAAATTACAAGGTCCTTATAAGTTGAAGAGGAGGGTGGAAGAAGGAGACCAGGAAGACTCAACATGAGAGTGACCTGGCTAGATGGGCAGGCTGGAGTAAGATGGAGGAAGGGGCCACATGCCAAAGAATGAAGCAGCCCCCGGAAGCTAGAAAAGGCAAGAATCTACAGATTCTACCCTAGAGCCTCTGAAAGGAATGCAGCTCTGACGACATCTTGCTTTCAGTCCAGTGAGACCCATATCCCACTTCTGATCTCCAGAACTGTAAGATAACAAATGTGTGTTGTTTTAAGCCACCCAATTTGTGGTAATTTGTCATCGCAGCAATGGGAAACCAAAACGACTGACACGCCCGTGTATGTAAACTCATCGTTAGTCTTATCTTACTCTCTAAGGCCAGCCAGTCAACCTTCATTTAACAGTGTGCTTGGCAAAAAGGAAACTGTCACCTTTTTTTGTTAGAACAAAAACTGACTCCCTTTTTCAGTTTCAAATAAGTGCATTCCCAGTTAAGCTTAATTAATGAGGTTTTATGAAAACAGAAATCAGAACTGAATTAAACATGTGTAAGTGGCCTGTTTCGCACATCGTCATCATTGCATCGTACCGTTGTAGTGTGGCCAACTCGACTGCTCTCTCCACTCGCAGGATGGATTAGCCAAATGTCCTTCCCTAAGAATTTCCTCCACTGGTTTGTATGTATGTATACATTAATTCTTTAATTCTGATAGTCTATCACCAGCTATTTTTTTTCTAGATGCTTCCTCCATTCCTTTTAAAACGTTCCCATGCTAGTGAGTATCCCCAGCTTCCCTTTCAACAATATCAAGGTGTGACCATGAATGGCAAACAGTAATTGGTTGTACTGAGAGCAAATTTGAATTTTGAGGGGGGGGATATCACCAGAACAAGAATTTGAGAAAGAAATAATTGTTAAGTATCTAGTGCTCAAAAGTTAATATTAGGTTGTCTATTTATTTGTTTCACATTTTTATTTAAATCCCAGTTAGTTAACATATAGTGTAATATTAGTTTCAGGAGAAGTAGGTGGTTTAAATCTTAGCAATCACCTTCCCTCACCAAGATTACTGAAGGTGATTGGGCTCCAGGCCAATCTATAAAACTTAATCAACCCACTAAGTGTGTGAAGTGGAAGTTAATCATATACATCAAGTTTTCCACATTTACTGGGTAACTGCAGCGTGCAAGGCTCTTTGATATGAGTTTGAAATGCAAAGATAAGTGAAAACTCTTGCCCTCATATAGTTCACAATCCAGAGGAGGCTAATAATTGCACCACCGCTGGATCATACTCTAATGCACATCTAGTAAAGGTTCCGTGGGGGCACGGATGGCATCCTCAATTTGCCTGGTGGTCCGAGGAGACACATGGCAGAGAAAGAAACGCGTGTGCAGTATCTGAAAGGAAGGAGTATTCTTATTCCAGTTACCTCCAAACTTGCTGGGAAGGAGGTGGCTGTGGCCACTGCTGGAGAAGAGGCAGTTTCAGCATCCCTGGTACCTAGGTAACTGCTCTCTCCATCTATGGGGGGAAAAAAATCTCTTCGTTGCATCTCTAAATCCATGCAAATTAGCACCTATGTATTCTGAATTGGGAAAGATGGCATTTACTAAAGAGAACTGAATTTAGGTACTCCTGGGTTCAAATCTGCTTGGAAATGGTCACTGCACTATCTTGGTAGTTTGCTTAGGCTTGCAGCCTTGGGTTTCTTGGATAATCAACAATAACCAACACTCCTGTCTTTTAAGATAGTGGTGAAGATTAGAGCTGGTTTATGTAAAGCACCGAGCACGAGAGATCAAAAATGGGAATTCTGAATTCGGACTCTAATGCCAAAACACACGCAAGTCAAGTGTTCGTGTATCAGGAAAAACAGTGAACTCCTCCAGAAGCACTGCCAAGTTTAATGGCTGCCCCTCAGAAAAATCAGCAAAATGCAACAAAATGAAACCCATCTCCTAGTTCATGGAAGAACAGATCCAGCAGCTCAGAGTCTGAATTGTTTTGTCGTTCACCACAACGCCTTAACAATCCTCAGGACGAAGCGTAAATTCTGTAGGCAAAAGGACCACATCTTAGTCACTTTTGGTCCCATATCACAATTATGATTTCTTGTTTAGCAGGTGCTCATTTTTCGCTTTAAAATTTAAGATATATAGTCACTCTGCATGCATGTAAGTGACAGATTATACCTACTTAGACATTGTAATTTAGAGTTGACAGAAGCACCAAGAATACATCCCTAACTAAATAATTTATAAAATATTTTATGTGAGAAAGAGGAAAATCACTCAAGTAAAGCCATTCACTTCAGAAATAAGCTGTCTGAGTACCCACCATGTATCAGGCACCGTCCTATGCACTAGGGAGACAGCAGTGAAAGAGATGATTTCATGAAGCTTATATTCTAGCCTGAAAGGTGGTGAATGTGACAAAATTTATAAAAAAGAAAAATAATAGGATAAGTGCTAAGAGACAAATCAAGCAGGAAAGAAAGGCAGGAAGTATCAGGGAGCCTACGCCAGGGTGTAGCCATGCTGTGATGACAAGAGTTCAGAGAAACGACAAGATCTGGTGATGGGTTGGACACATGGAATACTGTCAAATATTCAAGTATTAGGATATTCTTGGAGTCAACAGAGATTCACCCCAATTTCCCTTCATCAACAGAATTATGCTAGAAAATATTTCAATCACTTAATTCATGAAACAGCATGAATTCTGTAGATGACACATGATAAAAAGACAGGAATTTTAAAGTAAAACTTCAAAGAAAATACATATCTGGTGATAAAGGTGCTTGGCAGGTCAATTATCAAAGATCTTAAGTAGAATGACTTCACTTCATTTGATGGACAATTAATGAGTGAATCTTTGAAGACTAAAGACAAACACTAAATAATCGAGGTTAACAAACTCAGAAGTTGTATAATTAACAATTTGATTTTACACCAATTTTTCATGCGATCTCAGAGCAAAAGTCTTATTTATATTTTTTACCCTCAAAAATAAAGAAAATGTCTTGAACCAATTAAGTTCTTTCAATATTAGCAAAAGTAGAAACAGTAATTACTAAAATTTCACTTTTACAGCTCTTAAATTTTATATTTTCTCTTGGATACATGTGATACTAATTTGAAAACTGGTTATCATATTTGAAAACTATATATGGAACGATTGGAAACGATATATAGAAATTTATGATTTTTATCTACATAAATGGGGAAGGAGGTAATAAAGGAAGGAAAGAAAGGAGAAAGGAAGGAAGGCTCACTTGTTTATTTTTCATTGGGATTTGTTTATTTTTTATTTGGAAACTTCCTCCATTTTTATCTGATCTTGTTCAAGGTGTTACCAAAGAAATCCAGCAGATGGCACTCACACATTTTTCTAAATATGGTGCTGAATAAAAACAGGATTGCTTAAACTTTGCATTTCAGACCAGAAAGACCGAATAAATCATAGTCAGAAGCAAATGCATTTCAAAATTTTCTATTACTACGGAGATATAATGCTTTTAAGTTACTCTAATGCACATTCATAGCTTGCAAGCAACTTACAATTTTCACTTCCTTTTCTAGTAGCTGGTGGGAAGTAAGCATTCAAAGCCATTACCTGCCAATCAACAGCTTGATAATAGAAAGCTGTAAGTAAACACTGAGAGACCCACAAACTTTTTCCATGATGGGATATGGCATCATTATTTTCTTCTAGTTTCTTTTTAATGCTTTTATTGGTTGTTCTACAAAGATAGGTTCTGAAATTAGCAAACATTATTACTGCCAATTTTTAGCTAAGTAAACACAGTCTCAGAAAGAGTAAAAAATGAGGGGATACAGTAATTCAACTAAGAAAGAATCAGCAATAAATGAACTCAGTTTCTTTAACTAGAGAATTAATAATTTATACTTAAATTCTCCATTAATAAATATGGGTTAAATGAACAAGTTAATTCAAGCCATATTTCAACATACATTTATTTAACGCTTGCTAAATGCCAACACTGTTCCAGGCTTTGAGGAAAAAAATGGTGCATAAGACAAGCAATACCCCCGCTCTCATGGAACTTGTGTGTCAGTGGTTAGGAATAGAAAAGGAAACAAATAAGACAGATATCAGAAATGACAAGTAGTATGAAGAACATTAAACTCAAGTGCATGATAATGTGACCAAGTGACTGCTTTATTTTTTTTTTTAAAGATTTTATTTATTTATTTGAGAGAGAGAGAGCACAAGGAGGGAGGAAGGGTAAAGGGAGAGAGAAGCAGGCTCCCTGCTGAGCAGGGAACCTGATGTGCCACTAGGTCCCAGGAGCCTGGGATCATGACGTGAGCCTAAGGCAGACACTTAACCGACTAAGCCACCCAGGCGACCTCAAGTGGCTACTTCAGATCCACGGCTTAAAGGAGGGCTTCTCTGAGGAGGTGATATTTCAGTTGAAGCTTGAATGACAGAGCAGACAGCCGTACAGAGATCACGAGGAGGAGCAGAAGAAACAGTTCCTGAAATGATCCCAAGTCCAGAGTGAGTCTGGACTATTTGGAAAGCAGAAAAACCAGTGTGGCTGGAGAGGAATTTTCAAGGAGGAGAGTGCCGTGATATGAATTCTGAGAGGTAGCCAGGAGCCAGGATGAAAGGATAGATGGATGGATGGATGGATGGATGGATGGAAGAATGGATGGAAGGGAGGGGATGGAATAGAAGAGGACAGAAAGAAATGAGCAAGAGTACTAATTTCAGGTTAATTGGAGATTCTTTTATATGTTGATCTTTCTGGAAGTTTTCTATTAGTTTACAATCCTGCCTTAGCAAGTACTGAAAAATTAATATAACTCTTATTATTTAATATTTTAAGAGGGTGCCATACCTTAGGTTATCACCTTAAATTATCAATGACCTTCAGGGTAACAGTGAAAAAAAAAACATCTATAGAAAGTGTAATAAAGTGGGATGAATAGGTATTAATTTCAAGAGATACCCGGGAGGTGAATTTTCAATAATACTTGAGTTGAGTCTGTTTTGTATGGATTTGCCCTTTCCTCCTCATGGAGAGTAAAAGATGTTCTTAGTTAATGATTTACATGTACTGATTCTGATTAATCAATGTTTTCTGGTACCAAAAGGGTGATTCAAATGATTCTCCAATTTCTCTTATCTTCTAATATTTACCTGATGTGTAAGAATTTATTATAAGCAAATTTTCAAAAGCAATATATTTTTACAGTTGTTGGAACTGAAGCCCAAGCAATTAAACTGTAAATAAAGAGACCCATTGCCCTCTGTGACCTCATACATATCAGATCATCAATCAAAATCTCAGTTCTTCCTGCAAACCCTGGGATCTATGCATAGTCTCCAAATGGAAACTCAAAAAAGAGCTTTGGTTTTATTGGACAAAATTGTTTTTATAAACATAAACTTGATATTTTATAAATTTTAATTGACAACAAATTTTAAAGCTGACATTACACTGACTTTAGGATTACTCCCATGTCACCTATTCCCAACCAGAAGCTTCCTTGTCTGAGGTCCACAAAAATATCAACCACCACCCCCATTTAATGGTGATTTGAATTTGCAAATACTTTCAGCAATCACAAAGCCATATCCAGAAATATTCATTAGTAATTGTATTTGCATCTATTAAATGTAGATTAAGAGGATTTTATTTTAACAAGATTTTATTTACCAACTAATTAGGATGACAATTTATTACAAGTACGAAAATAATTAACTTAGAATTAATAGAGTAGTATAGCTCTTCTGGTTGTAAGAAAGAAAGAAAGTCATTTCTCTCCCCTCTACAGGCCTTGTTTCGCACAGCTACTTATATCAGTCATTGTTATTAATTTCACATTTTTACTTACTCTTTATTTTCCCAGACATTTGAATTCTGGCGCTGTCAATTTCATAAAGGTCTTTTAAAGATAAATGTGCTATGTATCAAAAGCAGTTGTTTAAATAAGCCTTCAGTGCTGACAGCTTTGTTCTTGATACTTTTCATAGCAACAGCTAAGAGAGCATTTTACCATCAGTCATGGCTTTCTTTGTAATGCTTCCTTTTTTCCCCTCCAATCAAAGTAAATATGCTCTTACAAGTAGCATCACCCTGCAAAATGTTTCCTCATGTTTAGTGAATGCGACCATCAGTATAATGAACAACAAATAAACAAATGAAATCCCCATACTCCCTTACAGAACAGGGAGAATGGTTACATTATTTCCTTCATATATTAGTCAGTGCTATCTCAATATTGTCTTTTGGACAAACGTCAGTAAAATAAATAAAAAAATTAAAGCTTCTTTGGGCATGATGATTAGATCATTAGCAGGCCAAGCAAAAACGTACCTAACTTGAAAATATAATGTTTAGAAAGTATAAATGCAACTAACTGTACATTCCTACCTCTAACATTTTCAAAGATAATTTCACCTTCCCCGTTCTTCCATTAAAAAAAAAAAAAAATCTGTTGTCTTAAGATAAAAGGACCACAAAACTCCAAGACTTAATCCCTGCTTCAGGCTAATGACAAAAAATATTTTTCATTTTTTTTAGTTCACATCCTGAAAAATAATTTCACTTGACAGAAAATGTTGTGAACTTGACTCTGAAAGGCAAATGTATTTGCTTCTCTTCAGTTTTTCTGGATGACAAAAGAGAGAAGAGTCAAGAAGAAACATTAGAGTTGAACTAAAAAAGATTTGTTTCAAATATTAAAATATTTTTTAGAACACTGAACAACTTCAAATTTCAAAATGTTATGCTATAAATAAATATTTGAATGACAGAACACCTTACCCTTGTACACCCAGGATTTAAAAGATCGTATCATATTTATTTCTAATCATGTCACTGAACTGCTACTGTTTTCTGGGCTGCAAATAAATGACTTATTCATAATAATGTGACACAGTTATGTGTGATTGATTGGTATGAAATAGAAAGGGACTTTGTCCAGAGTGTATGCTGAGAACAGGGCCTGCCCCGTGCAAGCTATCGGCCAGTCCATCTACAGCCAGCCAGCTGAATTACGCTTCTGGTGAGGGACTCAGTAGATTTGTCACAGCATAATTTCCACTCCACGGTAAATTACTAATCTCAACTGCCTCTCTTTTAAGACATCTCTAGATTACAATTCATTATAATTCTATGACTTCGACCTTATCTTAGACTTTTAACAATCTCATCATGTTTTCCTGATCAGGGTTAGAGGAGAAAAAAGGCAGGCAAAGGACTCCTCAATTTTTGTTTCTTTTACAAGAGAAAACACTACTACTGACAAAACAATGAGTAGTATATGCAAATCTTATTGACTGTATTCACCTTAAAGCTCTTCCTTTTGATTTTTTTTCCTTCCATTTCATAATCAAGGCAGGGAAGGAAGAAAGGAATTTCTAGTCCGGTGGTCACACTCCACATCCTATCATTTTGTTGCTGTTTTTCCCCTAGCCAAATAGTGCCCTTAATCAGCAGGGAAGAATATGCAGCAAACTATCTATACATCCTCCCATTATCCCCAACGGAGAGCTGAGAATTAGGAAGGTGCTTCTGGAAGAACTTCTGTCACAGTGAAGAACTGTAATGCTGTGCCCAGAAGCTCGGAGCGCTCTTACTCCCGGTTAGTTTGAGCCTTGGCTATAACTAAGCATAAGGAAATTTAGTGAATTATTTGCTTTCATTTAAAAACTGCCTCTCTCATGGGCGCCTGGGTGGCTCAGTGGGTTAAGCCGCTGCCTTCGGCTCAGGTCATGATCTCAGGGTCCTGGGATCGAGCCCCGCATCGGGCTCTCTGCTCAGCAGGGAGCCTGCTTCCCCCTCTCTCTCTCTCTGCCTGCCTCTCTGTCTACTTGTGATCTCTGTCAAATAAATAAATAAAATATTTAAAAAAAAAATAAAAATAAAAAATAAAAACTGCCTCTCTGAATAGCCAAAGTCCTGCTTCCCAAATAATTATAGTCAGTTTGAGACACCTTTTTTACCCAGAGATTTTAGTTATTTTTCGTACCTAAGGGGTTTACGGACACTGTCTTAAGGAAACCAAGAACGGACCGAATCCACCGCCGCGTGACATTGACAACGCGGTTGAGTCTAGTGCCCCGGGGTCTCTACGGATCGTCGCACTTCCTTTGTTCAGTGAACCTGTTCCCCTGATTACATTGATTCTGGTGGTCCTCGTTATTCTGACTTGGTACCGCATGGGCAGTGTTTTATATGACTCCACCACATAGCGCCAAAATAATCATGCATTTGATTGTTTCAAAATTAGTTTAAGTCTTAAAATAGGAATTGTAAAATAACGAAACTTCCATTTTTTTCTCAAACTCAGTTCATATGAATCCTGATTCCATTACTAAGTATTTAATCCTGATAGCCTACATGATACACACATGAAAAGAGAGTTGTATCGGTAAAGAGTTTATTCTGCATATATGTCATTGTGTGTTAGTTATGCAAATATGTGGCAGATCTATAGTTCACATTAATATTTAGTTACAAAACCAACAATGAAAAAAAATTACTGGTAAGTGAAAAATCTTTATCTGTAAACTCAGTCAGCATATTAATAATATAATACACATACAATAAGTAGATATTCATGAGACTAAGAATTTAGATAAATGGAATAAAATAAGACAGAACTAAAGTCATGACTAATCCCAATAACCATTTCCTACTCTGTATTTGCATATATAAAATAGAATGTAATTCCCTGGTACCATTAACTCTTTTCTTCTTAGGCAAAAGTAATTTACTATCAAATATTTAAGGAATCAAAATAAGAAATCACTTCTGAAAATGCAAATTATTTAAACAGCTGGCAATTGCAACACATCTCAAAGGAGAGTTTTAACTTTACCGATTTAAAAAAAAATAAGAGTATAAAACAACATATACAGAGTTATCCCAAAATAAGCCTCGTTCTGAAACTAGACCACCTTATCATTGGTAGAGAGAAGACGTTTGCAAACCTTTCATAGTTGATGTTAAACTCATTCAGCTATAACCACAAAAGAAAAAATGATTCTAACATTTTGCACTCAGTACTTTGAAATTTATCTCCCTCCCCCCACCGACCACAATTTAGGGCTTTGTTGGACAGTTTCCATACACTTTTTTAGGAACTAGGGAAAATACACCTTTCTTCCTACACAGGATGGCAAATCACAGAAAGCTACGCGACGTTGCAAATTTGGTAGAAATACCAAGTCTGATACAAACATGAGTTTTAGTTGCCATGTTTCAGCGGAAAATGAATCCTGAGGCCCCTCAGGAGATTATGTACATCCCCAGGTGGATGACCTATTTCATTCTACCAACACCAGCATCACTGGCATCAGGAAGAAAACTGCCAGGCGCGAAGCTGGCAAAGGCAGCAGGAGCCCCAAACTTAACTCCACAGACACGTCTAGAGATGCACATGAAAGGCCACCGAGGACCTTTGTCAACAAACATTTTAAGATGAGAGAAGGATTAAAATGAAAGTGAACATCTTTGTTGGTGGAAATGGCAGGGACAAAATTGAGTCAATAATCTGATCATTTCTCTCTCCCAGTGTTTGATTGGACCCAAGGTAAACTGCAACAAAAAATGAACAACATCAGAAAGTACAGATCAGCTTAAGGGTCAGGGGAGATAAGAAACCGGAGAACACAGTATCCACCTGTCCTTTTTTCTTCCTTTAGAAACAAAATCAAACCCTATAAAGAGCTTTAAAGTTCCAGCAAGTAACAAGACAAAAAATTACATTTTTAAAGTGCTAATATACCAATTCTGGGTAGCAACAACTTTGAACATTCTGAACCTCACGTTTTCCACAAAAATCTGTTGTAATGGGTATTGTTCGTGTATCTATCACAAAGATTTGATTTTAAGATGCTTTCATCAAACTTTGGATAGCTTTGGTCAGCTCTCCACAAGTTATTTATTTTCCTGAAGATCCTTCTGTGCCAATGTCTGAAAAGAAAAAATACAGAAATTATTTATGAGGAAAATTAAGTTCCTAATGATGGAATTCCATAAAGTTCATGTAAATTTAACACAACAATAACTGGGCATTTTTAAATCTTCTTTTTGAAAGTTTTTATAAAAAAATATAAATCCTGACATAAGCTATTGGAACATTTTTAAACACGAAATGTTTACAGAAAATAAAGAAACAATATGTAATGTACTAAATTAAAATTACATTTTAACATATTTTAAAGCTAGCTATATATGTCTTCCATTAAAATGGAGCGTGGCAAATACTGCATTCATTTTATAAACAACCAAAGTAAGAGGTTAAAAGCAATTTAAAGTGCTCCCACACAATCCGAAAATAAGTTTCCAATAATTGAATCCAAAGTTCTTGAGATCATAAAAAATCGTAATAAGAAAGTTTTAGGATCAAATATAATAAAAGTATATAATTTATGCCTATCAAAAACAAAAAGCTTTTAAGCATTATGATAGTTAAAACTCCTTCAGTGCATTAATCCTCTAATAACGGTTTCAGTCAAGAGAATGTTGAGAGGTCAGGTTTGGATTTTTTTTTTAACTTAGTTCGAAATTGTACATATTCTCTTTGAATATAATTTGCTTTATGTAGCACCTAACTCTCCAGGAACTCAAAACACTTCAGAGATTTATATCCTGACCTTAGTTTTGCTTCTTGTTGCTGTTTTATTTTTTTGTATCTAGTGAAAATCCCTGTGAAGGGCGAAGCACTAGTTCAGTGATATGTATCCCAGCAAACCTACTCTTGCCAGTAGGGAAAAGCACGGGGAAGAGAAGTTAAACAATCAGGGTGGCTTACCAACTCCAAAACTTCTATTTCTGTTTGGAGAGCTTCCCAAGCACTTTGCATGTCATCTTCCTTATAAAGTTCTAATTCTTTTTTAAGTCTGTTTTAAAGGAAAAATTTACCCTATGAGTGAATAAACTTTTATAATATTTTTTTTAATCCTATGGATAGAGGCAGATTTATAGCTGTAGTCAGAATTTTATCATCATCATTCTATCATCAGAATTTTAACACTAAAGAATTTGGAAAGAAATTTCAATTCTCTATACTTCTAGAAAGACTGTATAATATTGTGAAGAAGTAAAAAAAAAACTTCCATAAAGAAAATAAGGCAGACTAAATAAATAATAGACAATTTTAGGTTAATTAAAAGAGCAACATATTTTGGTGGGGAAAAATATAGTACTGTCTGAAGAGCTCTGTTTGAGTCCTGGCCACTAACAAGCTGAAAAACCTTGGCTAAATCATTTAGCCTCTCTGAACTTCACCTGCAAAATTGTAATTACAGGAAAAAATGACCTCTGAGATTTCTTCTTGAGCTAAAATTAAACATTAACTTTATAGTACACATATGTAATTAAAAATATATTTTAATTTTAGAGCGAGAAAGCAATATCAATATGTCTTTCTTCTAATTAAGTCTTTAATCCTTTGAATATTTGGAAATTTAAACAAATATTTTATGTCTATATTTAATGGAAAAAAATAGTGAAAAAACTGTCTTCCATTTTTTAGCATTAGGACTAATATTCCTTCCAAAAATAAAAACTTAAGGAAAAGCCATGGACTGCCACTGGAGAGGCAGAAAGCTAGGGCAGGGGGCAGATGAGGCTGCCCCGAGGGAGCAACACTGATCTCACAAACCTACGTTGGCTGGGCCAGCCACAAGGTGAAGTGAATAGATAGACTTGAACCTCTGCTGAACTCCAATCCTTAAAGAAGGTCTGAAAGGGTTTTAGGTCAGTAGCATTCCCTGTGTATTTGCAGAAGCAAAAGAAAATCCTCTCTGAAGGAAAGTTTAACGTATTTAGACCTACAGGATTCCTAGTGATTAAGAGGAAACCACACGAGCTCACAATCAAAGATCACCAAGCACTCAAGAAGCCGAGCCACCACAGGTAAAAGTCAGCAGAGACAATCGATTGTGTCCATAATACATGAAGAACTACAAGTCAATAAGAAAAAGACAACACAATGGAAAAGGGGCATTCCACCCCCCACCCCTCCCCGCACAAATTCTACCAGATTATCATTCACAAAAGATATACAATGGCTAACAAAAACATGAAAATGTGCTCAACTTTGTTAGTTATCAAGGAAATACAAAAGAAAAACACAATGAAATGCTATTACACACCCACCAGAAGAGCTAAAATGAAAAACAAGGAATTCCAAGTATTGACAAGGATATGACTATATGCCATAGAGGCTGATCCTTCACATTTGGTTGCAGAATAAAGATGAGAAGTGTGGCTAATGCCCAATGAACATGTATGCAGTGTGAGCAGGAAATAAAACACCCATTGTAAATCACTAACATTTAAGAACTGTTTGCTTCTGAAGCATAATTTAGTCTAGGTCACAGAAAAAAATATAAAAGATAATCACCAGGAACTGAGCACTGATGGCCACTAACACCTCCAAAACAAGAGGCACTAGGGCTCCTGATGGAAAAACAACACCACCTATGATACAGCTTTGCCAAAAAAGAAAAAAAAAATTTCAGCCTAAATTTGATCAAGCTTTTAGATCCAATTACCAATTTACAAAAAATATATATAAGTCAAACAGATTTAATACTACAATGGGAATATAATCAACTACATCCAACTCAAGGGAAACTCTACAGAATAAAAAAAAATAATTTCCTCAACAAATAAATTACAAGTTAAAAAAGAAAAAGGAAGGGGGATCTTCAAGATAAAAGAGATTTAAAAGACTTATCAACTGATTATCATGTGTAGACCTAATTTGAACTAAATTCAGACAAACAAAAAAAAATGACACCTATGAATTGTATGATATATATGATTTGCTTCAAGTAATAAAGCAGAAAAACAAGTAGAGAGAGATGAAACAAGATTGGCCATAAAGGGAGAACTGTTAAAGTTGAGTGATGAGTACATACAATTCATTATATTTTTCTCTTTTGCCTTTGTATGTGTTTTAAATCTTCTGTAATAATTATTTTAAGAAACAGAGTTTAGCAAAGATAGTGGCCATAAAGTCAACATATAAAACCTGTATATATTTTCATGCACCAGCAATAAACAATTAGAACATACCATTTAAAATAAACACACCATTTACAACAGCATCTTAAACTACAAGGTACCTAAAATTAAAACTTACCAAAGATGTGAAAGATCAATAAACATAAAATTATAAAGTTTTATTAAAAGATATTTTAAAAAGACAAATTGAGATATCCTAAGTTCATAGACAGGAAGTCTCAGTTTCATAAAGATAGTCTCTTAAAAGTAACTATAATAATAAGTGCAATTGTAACCAAAATCACAATAGATTTTCATGGATATGATAAATTGATTCAGAGATGTATATAAAAAGCAAAGAGCCAAATATAAACAATAAACTCTTGAGAAGACAAAAAAAAAAAAGACAAAGGGAGGCATCCTACCTTGTATCATGACTCATTGTAAAGTAAGAGTAATTAAATATTTAAAATGGAATAGTATGGATTTAGTAGTAATTAAGGCAGTTCTGAGCAATAAGGAATGAACTGACCAATGAAACAGAATAGAAAATAGAATAAGAATTATATCCATGATCAATTATTATTTTTATTTTTTAATGACCAGTATCTTTCTTTTTTTTTAGTAATTTTTTATTATTTTTATTTTTAATACAAGATGTCAAATTGTAGATCACTAGAGGAAGAAGAAACCATTCAATAAATGTTGCTGGGACAACTGATTATCCATGTGCAAAAAAATGAAAATGGATCTTGTACATATAAACAAAGTCAATGCCGTATATTTTAAAATGTTTTTTATTGTGTTAGGTTAGTCACCATACAGTACATCATTATATTTTTATACTTTACAACTTACACATAGTTAGGGAAGAAAAACATAATAATTGTAGGGATGGAAGAGAAAATAATACCCTATACATGTGAACTTCATTGTGTTCTGAACTTCTATGAATTTAATAGTAAATAGGAATTCTGAAGGAATGCTCAAGTAGGAAAGATAGAACAAGTTATTAATTTTGAGCATTAGATGTTTACACAAGCATAAAAAGCCTTGTAATGAATATTTTTAAAGAGTAAGTGGAAAGTTAAATGGAGAATTACAATGTACTGTGGAGAGCTATACAATGTACTTCAGGCTTCATTTGAATATATTTATCTCTTCAAATAAAATGGTAGCCATCTTTCTTCCACCGTACCATCCATACTCGCTCCTCCCCCTTTTCAGTTGAAATGAACTGCAGGTTCCGTGAGATGTTTCATGACCTCAGAGCTGGGCGGTGGACCACTTTCCCTTTCAGTTAGCTAACCATGAGAATGAGAGACTACTGAAATTAAGGAGGGCATTTAGAGCAAATTATAGGAAGTATTTCACTATTCAGCATATAATCAGGCTATAGAATTTAGATCTGCACTTAAAGAAAAAATTGCTGTTGCTAGCTTTAAAAGACGCTGGATAATAATGGTATGAATATTAAAACATTTGCAGATAGCCAAAGCTATATAATGGTAAGCAGATCTCATGCTTCAGTGCATAGACTGATTGCCTACAGGAGTCAAGAAGGACTTCCTTCACCTGCTGCACAATAACTCAGGGCAGTTTGCATTGGTTATTGTCACCTTTCTCTGAATCATCAAATAATGACGAGGATGGGCCAATACTGCTATAGTTAGTTGTGCAAGACTTATGTTCTGTGTATTTTTATGATTTTCTGCAAATTCCAATTTTTTTTCGGTTACTACTAAGTATTCTAGAAAAGGCTTTACTAAAAGAACACTCTTTTTAGCTATAGAACTGTACATAAGTACTATTTAAGTAGAAAGAAGGGAAAATTTCAGCCAAAGTCCTAGTACACAGACTGAAATGATAATAAAATTAAGGTATATTTTACTAAAAGAACTTACTAAAAGAATACTCATTTTAGCTATAGAACTGTACACAAGTACTCAGTGGAAAGAAGGACAAATTTCACCCAAAGTCCTAAAACACAAACTCAAATGATATTGAAATTTAGGTATATGTCATCGTGGTCTTCTGTTTCCATATAATGGTGATTATGTAATTTTATTTCTAGTTTTTTTTCTTTTGCCTGTTATCACTTATATTTTTCTCAGTTAATTACACATGCCAATTAATACCATAAAGAGAAATATGTAGTAGTCCAAGTGGCGATACCATAATTAACTTAATTGTTCATTTATGGGATAGCAATTAAGTTGTTCCTGTTTTTTCTCTACAATAAATAACATTTCTATGAACACCTTTGTGCATAAAGTTTCCTCTGTACTTAGAATTATTTTCCTTTGGATAGAACTCGTAAGTGTAATTTTTAGGTTAAATCACACAAACATTTTTAAGATGCTTTCAGTGATTTATGTACACCAAATTGCATTTGGAATATATGCAATGTATACTGTCTCAGCAATGTAAAAATAATCTCTGTACCACACCCTTGCCAACTTTGGTATGGTCACTTAGGAATGTCTTTCAAAATTTGATAGAAAAATGATGTTCAGTGGTTTTAATTTGCAAGTAATTGATAAACAGTATAACTGATTTAGCATCTCATTTATTCGTCTTGGTATCCCTACTAACTTGTACAGCGTTAGACACAAAGTACGCATTCAATGCATATTTGTTGGATAAATACATGAATGAAAACTTGATTTTAGTGTTTTCTGACTGTTTTTTTTTTTTTCACAATTGATTACTTGGCATGCTGTTATTCTTTGTTGTAACTACTATAAATTTCTCCCAGTTCACCATTCCCTGATGCTGAACTTCTTCGACACATGGAATTTTAAATCTTATATATTAAGTGTATTAATTTTATCCTTTTTGGTTTCCTTAATCACACCAGATGTTTACTAAGTAGTTCTTTTGACTTTTTGCTAGTGTTTCCATGGCTTGATTTTCCTAATAGTCTTTCTCTGTATTAATTCATATGAAAATATTTTAGTGAAATTTAAACACAAACACACTATTTTTGAAGACATACAGGTCATATACAATTTATCTTTCATATACAATTTATTTCTGAAAGTAGGTTTAAAAGTTGAATGTGTGAAACCGGAGTTTCAGTGTTCTAATTACGCCTTCCCCCAGTCCAGGCCACCAGCAGACAGGTCAGAACCTTCACAGGTGTGTCAGGACAAACCAGAGAGAACAGCTTAGAAGGATGGTAAATGGGGGATGGGTCCCAACAGCATCTCCATTATTTCAAATCCTGAGTGAGCTGGATTAGGCATCTTCTTTAACCACATATTTCCTCTTATCTTCCTACCCCCATACCAAAAGGGGTAGTTCGTAAAGGTAAACATATGAAAATGGAAAAAATTTGTTTTCTATTCTATTTCTATTTCTATTAAAGACACGAGTGATTTTTGAAAATGATTACTTTAACATTTATATACAGCTTCTGCAATAAACAAAATTATTTCAAAGTTTAGGAACATTTACAAATAGTCACATTTACATCAGAATATAATAATCAATTTAAAATAATCAATTGATTCTGTCATCAAAATTTCCCTTGTATTTACTTAGAAGCTTTAATAACTATAGTATGTGCCAAGAATTCACAAAACAGGAGATCTCTATTAGCTTGAAGGCTACATAATCAATGCTGTAGAGACACTTCTGTTAGTGAATAAATGATGAAGTTTTACTAGAAAAGATGCAGAGTCAACAGAAATAGTCAACAAAATACATAGCTAAGAATAATCCTGGAATTAAATGGGGATTTTCATATTTTATAAATGTTAAAAAAAGAGAGAGATGGATTGGCTACAGGTATATAATTATTTGACTGGTATTTTCCAGAAACTTTAATGCTGAGATCTTACTACACTTACCAACTTGGAGTTCATTCTTGTTGATATTACAAAGCACTGCAAGGTACCTGTGCATTATTTCCTCCGTGCAGCCAGGATTACAATTCTTATTACTCTACTAAATAACGCTTATTCTAATAATGTTACAGAAACACTCCCACAAGTATTTAAAGATACATGTGTAAAATGTCTTCAATTACGAAAATGTAAAAACTCTTACATATCTGTCAGTGGTAGAAAGGTTACATCAATATGGCATTTCCATATATTGGCATTAAAGAAGAATGAAGCTGATCAGCACAAACTAATATGGGAAATATCTATAATATTTTTCTAAGTAATAGAGCAAATTACAGACCAGTAATTCTGATCCCATTTTATGCTAAATGCACACACATGGCATGTATGTGCACACACACACACACACACACACACACACACACACACACAGATATAAACTGAAAAGATACATGTCAAACTTTTAACAATGGTTACACAGGGGATTTCTGGAATAAGGTGATAAGAGAGGAGACTTTGATGTTTTACATTTTCATAGTGTTTGAATTTTGGATTCAGTCTACATAGCCTAGTCTCATAATTTAAAAACACCTATATACGTCTGGTAAAATAAAAAAAATTAAATGTGTGTAAATATACATATTTATCTGTGTATCTTTTAGAAAGGTTGGGAGTGTTTGAATACCATCATGTATTTACGGCTTCTTAAAAATTGAAGGACCAGTCAATGTGACCTCTACAACCAACTTAACTGGATGACTTTTCACTGAAAAGGCAACAGCACTGATTTACTACTTCATATAAATGCATTTAAAGTCTCTCAGTAGGAGGTAAGTATTAACTTTCGTGCAGTTTCCATTGTAAATATCTCTTCACAAAACCACACTATCTTCAAAAGTTCAGAAGGAAAATCCCATGCTGTTGACTTTGCAGCTTCATTTCTGAAATAAACTTCCCAATGTATTAAACAGGCACAAATGCTGGTTACAGAAAATGTAAAAGCATTCTAGGAAAAAGTTTCATGGGTAAGGAAAATGCCTGAAATATTTCAAGTTGTCTGGTATGTCAGTATTTGGAGCAAATGAAAAGTCATGATCAAGAACTATATTTTGGTGGCCCTGGTGTTGGGCAATAATACAAAAATAATAGGTGTTGGGAGTTTGAAAGAGCGCAATACATAACATTCTTCTTTCTGCCCAATTGAGAAATAAGGAAAGCAGAAGATAATCTCATTTACTACATATGTAGCAGATACTGGAGAATGTGGCTTATATCTACAAGCGAAGGGCTTACTAAATAGGGAACCCCAGAATTAGACTAACTTAATGCACATCTTTACAGGCACAATTGGATACAACAAGCTCTCTTATGGACTCCTAGCACTGTAAAATTTAAGGGACAGAGGAGCAGAGAGGAACATACACTGTCTGAGGCAGGCCAGCTTCCAAAGAAATAGGGAAAGAAAAGGGGCAAGGCTCCAGTTCACCCTTCCAAATTCACCAGCCAGATTGACTCACTCCTCCCCACCTTCCAAAAAGAAAGGAAGGTGTTGGGGAAAGGCTGTGGGGATTACACCTATATAGCTTTTTCCACATGGAGGAAAAAATCAGGAGTGGAAAAAGAACTCCATCAGGCTATCCCTGTGGTGAGAATATACCACAACTTTGCAAATAACATTGAAATTATGTGAAGGACTTGTACCTTCTTTGTATTGAAAATAAAATTATATGTAGACTCAATCACTGGAGCAAATATTTATTGAACACTATGTGCCCTTGACTGTGCTAGATGTGAGACTGATAGAAAAATGAAAAGGAAGTAAAGGGAATTCCCCATTGAGTGAGATAGATTGATACAAATACCTATTATAGAATATGATTAATGATATAACAGAATTATAAGCATGCTCTCTATGAACACAGAGAAATGAACAGTAGAGGAAAGCTTTCACAACTTATTACACTCATTTATTCATTTATTTATTTAATGCCTACTATATGCCAAGCTCTGTACCCATATCTGTACCCATGAATACACAATGGTAAACCAAGTAGACAAGATCTCTTTTCTTGTGGAGCACATGGCAGAGACAGATACTAACAAAGTAAAGCATGTAAATACGTAATTACAAAATAGAATCTGTGCTATAAAGGAAAAAATATAGGGTGTTATTAAAAAAAGTAAAAACAAATTTAGATCATAGGGTAAGGGAGGGCTTCTCTGAGGAAAATTTCAATTGAGATCTAAAGGACAGGGTATGTTCCACATAGGTAGGAGAAAGACAGGCAGAGGGGCTAAGAGATAATTTGAAGAGAAGGAAAGGCAGAGAAAGAGGTCCTTAAGTGGAAAAAAGCTTGGAGTGCTTGAGGGAGCAGAGGGAAGAGGGGACCACAGCTGAAAATAACATCAAGAGAGGTGGTCAGAGGCCACATTGCGATAGGACCATACTAAGGATGTTGGGTTTTGTTATGTTTGTTATGAAGCCTTTGACTGATTTCAATGACATGATTCAATTTCAATGGATTGGCTGGTGCAAAAATGGAAGAATGGGGAAAAGAAGAAGATTATTACTGTGATCCAGGTGAGAGAGAGTGGTGGCTAGAACCAGGACGTTAGCAATGGGGAGAGAGAACTGGAAGGATTCAGGAAACATTTTCTAGGTAAAAGCAACAAAACTCGATAATGGATTAGGGTGGGGTGAGAATGATGAGAATTATAAATACATCAAAAATGCCTGCTACATTTTAGATTTGAGCAAAACTCATAAAAAATGACATGTGAACTGGGCATTAAGGACTAAGTTAGATTTTAGCTCATGGAGAAGAAAAAAAGATAGAGGTATGAGTTCCTGTATCATATTCAGAATTCCATAAACAGTTTTCTGATGCACTAGTAGTTTAGGATATGTGATAAAAATGCAGGAAGATAGTGGAAGGACCAGATTATGAAGACCTTTGAATTCTCCCATCCAAGTACTAACTAGGCCCAACCCTGCTTAGCTTTTGAGATTAGGCAGATTGGGCATGTTCAGGGTGGTTTGCCCAAGATAAGACCTTTGAACCTCTCATAAGACTTTTGTTTTTGCCTTTTTTTTTTTTTTTGCTTATTTAATCAGCGCAACATCACTTCAGATCTATGTTTATATTAAACTGTTGGGAATTCAGGACTGGAGTTTAAGAAAGAGGGATTTAGGAAAAATATTTGGAAATTATCTATCTGTGATAACTAAAACCATTAGAGCATATGAGGTAGCCCATAAAGAATATAAAGAGAGAAGATTCAGTGATTAACCTTTTGGGATCTCGTGCATTTAAAAGACAGGTGGAAGGAGTCCAAGATGGTGAAGGAGTAAGAGACCTTAGTTTTGTCTGGTCCCGGGAATTCAGCTAGATAGCTATCAAAATCATTCTGAATACCTACGAAATCAACTAGAGATCTAAGAAAAAAATTGCTGCAATTCTACAAATAGATAAGCAACCACTTTCAGCAAGTCTTTTTTTAATTTTCATTTTTATAGGTACATCCTATCATTTTATTTTATTTTATTTTATCTTTGCACATATATAAGTTTTTCTTTCTTCACAATTTTGGGATCTAGTTTACTAAAAAAACAGACCTAACTACACACAGGATCCAGTGTATTGCTCTATTCTGTTCACCTGTCTGATTATACTCTTTTTTTTTTTAATTTGTTTTTAAGTTTTGAGTCTCTTCTGATTTGTTTAGTGTATATTTCTCTGGGATCATTAGTATTTTTTCCCCTCATTCATATATTCTTCTCTAGACAGAATAACAAGAGAAAAAAAACTCACCTCATAAAAGAGAACAAGAGGCAGTACTCTTGGCCAGGGATCTAATCAATATGGATATAAGTAAGATGTCAGAACTAGAGTTCATAATAATGAATATAATGAATAATAATGAATATAAAGATCCTAGCTGGGCTTGAAAAAAGCATGGAAGACACTAGAGAATCCTTTCTGGAGAAATAAAAGAACTAAAATCGTAATCAAGTTGAAATAAAAAAGGGTATTGATGGGATGCAATTAAAAAAAAAGGAGGCTCTAAATGCTAGGATAAATGAGGCAGAAGAGAGAATTAGTGATATAGAAGATAAAATGATGGAGAATAAGGAAGCTGAGAAAGAGGGAGATAAACAACTTCTGGATCACAAGGGGAGAATTTAAGAGATAAGTGGTACCATAAAGCAAAACAATATTAAAATAATTGGGATCCAAGAAAAAGAGTGAGGAGTGGGCAGAAGGTATACTGGAGTAAATTATAGCAAAGAACTTCCCTAATCTGGGGAAGGAAACAGGCATTCAATTCCAGGAGGCAAAGAGAACCTCACTCAAAATCAATAAAAATAGGTCAACACCTTGACATATAATAGTGAAACTTGCAAATCTCAAAGACAAAGAGAAAATCCTAAAAGCAGCTTGGGACAAGAGGTCCATAACCTACAAGGGTAGAAACAATAGACTGGCAGAAGACCTATCCACAGAGGCCTGGCAGGCCGGAAAGGACTCACATGATATATTCAGGGTGTTAAATGAGAAAAATATGCAGCCAAGAATACTTTATCCAGCAAGGCTGTCATTCAAAATGGAGAGATATAAAGCTTCCAGGACAAACAGAAACAAATAATTTGTGATCACTAAATCACCCCTGCAATATTAAAGAGAATTCTTTAAGCAAAGAGAGAGCCCCAAAGTAACATAGACCAGAAAGGAACAGAGACAATACACAGAACCAGTGAATTTTTTTTTTTTAAGATTTTATTTATTTATTTGACAGACAGAGATCACAAGTAGGCAGAGAGGCAGGCAGAGAGAGAGGAGGAAGCAGGCTCCCCGCTGAGCAGAGAGCCCGACGCGGGGCTCTATCCCAGGACCCTGAGATCATGACCTGAGCCGAAGGCAGAGGCTTTAACCCACTGAGCCACCCAGGCGCCCCAAGAACCAGTGAATTTATAGGTAATACAATGTCACTAAATTTCTATCTTTCAACAGTTACTCTGAATGTAAATGGACTAAATGCCCCAATCAAAAGACACAGGGTATGAGGAGAATAAAAAAGGAAACCCATTGATATGCTGTCTGCAAGAGACTCATTTTAGACCCAAAGACACTTCCAGACTGAGGTGATGGGGGTAGAAAACAATTTATCATGCTCATGGACATTAAAAGAAAGCTGGAATTAGATTTCAAACCAAAGACTGAAATAAGAGATGAGAAAGGATACTGTATCATAACTAAAGGGATTATATCATAATCCAACAAGAAGATCTAACCACTGCTCCCTAACATCAGAGCAACCAATTATATAAACCAATTAATAACAAAATTAAACAAACACATTGATAATAATACAATAATATTAGGGGACTTTAACACCCCACTCCCTGCAATGAACAGATCATCTAAGCAGAAGATCAACAAGGAAACAAGGTCTTTGATGACACACCGGACTACATGGACTTCACAGATATATTCAGAACATTCCATCCTAAGGCAACAGAATACACACTCTTCTCACGGGTACATGGAACATTCTCTAGATTAGATCACATACTGATCACAAATCAGGTCTCAACTGGTATCAAATTGTGGGATCAAAAAAAAACCTAAAAAAGTTTGGGATCATTCCCTGCACATTTTCAGACTGCAACGCTTTGAAACTTGAACTCAATCACAAGAGGAAATTTGGAAAGAAGTCAAATACACGGAGGTTAAAGAGAATCCTACTAAGAATAAATGGTCAACCAGGAAATTAAGGAAGAATTAAAATAATTCATGGAAACAAAGGAAAATAAAAACACAACTGTTCAAAACCTTTGGGATGTAGCAAAGGCACTCCTAAGAGGGAAGTATATAGTAATAAAAGACTTTTTCAAGAAACAAGAAAGGTCTCAAATATACAACCTAACTTTATACCTAAAGGAGCTAGAAAAAGAATAGCAAATAAAGCCTAAATCCAGCATGAGAAGAGAATTAATAAAAAGAGCAGAAGTCAATGAAATAGAAACCAAAAGAACAGTAGAAGAGATCACTGAAACTAGGAGCTCATTCTTTGAAAGAATTAATAAGATCATTAAACCCCTGAACAGACTTATCAAAAAGAAAAGAGAAAGGAACCAAATAAACAAAACTATGAATGAAAGAAGAGAGATCACAACAAACATTGAAGAAATACAAACAATTTTAAAAACATATTATGCATAACTATAGGCCAACAAATGGGTCAATCTGGAAGAAATGGATGCATTCCTAGAGACACAGAAATTATCAAAACTGAAACAGAAAGAAATAGTAAACCTGAACAGACCCATAACCAGCAAGGAAATTGAAGCAGTAATAAAAAAATCTCCCAATAACCAAGAGTCCATGGCCAGATGGCTTCCCAGGGGAATTCTATCAAACATTTAAAGAACAATTAATACATATTCTTCTGAAGTTGTTTCAAAAAAAAAGAAGGAAAACTTCCAAACTCTTTCTACGAGGCTAGCATTATCTTGAACCCAAAACCAGACAAAGATCCCACCAAAAAGGAGAATTTCAGATCAATATCCCTGATGAACACAAATGCAAAAAATTCTCACCAGGATACTAGCCAATAGGAACCAAGAGTACATTAAAAGAATTATTCACCATGTCCAAGTAGGATTTATTCCGGGGCTGCAAGGGTGGTTCAACATCAGCAAATCACTCAATGTGATATGCTATATTAATAAAAGAAAGGACAAGAACCACATGATCCTCCTAATAAATGCAAAAAAAGCATTTGACAAAGTACACATCCCAATTCTTGATTAAAACTCTTCACAGTGTAGGGATAAAGGGAACACACCTCAATATCATAAAAGCTATTGACAAAAAGCCCACAGTGAGTATCATTCTCAATGGGGAGAAATTGAGAGAAAAAAATGAGAAAAAAGCTTGAAAGTCATGAAATCCTCATGGATAATATGGAATAAAAATGTAATTATAAGTAATTACATAATTATAATTGAATCTAATTTTAGAGCATTTACTATGTTCTAAGCACTGTTCTAAGGGCTTTTAAGTCATTTAATTTTTACTATAATCTTGTGAGGTAGGTGCTATAATGAACCTCATTTTATAGATGTGGAGACTGAGGACAGACAAGTTAAATTGCTTGTCCAAGGTTACTAACCTAGTAAATAGCAGAGCTGGGATTTAAGGGGGTTGTAATCTTAACCTCTATGCTTACCGCCTCTCAAGAACCCAAGGTTTATCTTTTCTATCCTCTCTGAACTATATGAAAGAACTAGATCAGTCATAGTTATACAGTCTTCCAGGAGCTTCTTATGACTTTAACCCAACCTTCGACTTAAGTGTTAATCATAGCAATATTCTACAAGTTAGCTGCCTTAACATATTTAATTAATGATCCCACACTCTTCAAAATAGAATCTTTTAAATAAATAAGCATCTTGGTATTTATAAATAGGAAATGATTACCTAAAGGAGAGACCATGAAACCACTGTGAATAAGAGTACTAGTTCTTGGGGCTGCCTGGGTGGCTCAGTGGGTTAAAGCCTCTGCCTTCAGGGGGCGCCTGGGTGGCTCAGTGGTTAAAGCCTCTGCCTTCAGCTCAGGTCATGATCTCAGGGTCCTGGGATCGAGTCCCGCATCGGGCTCTCTGCTCAGCGGGGAGCCTACCTCCTCCTCCTCCTTCTCTCTGCCTGCCTCTCTGCCTACTTGCGATCTGTCAAATTTAAAAAAAAAAAAAATCTTTAAAGCCTCTGCCTTCAGCTCAGGTCATGATCTCAGGGTCCTGGGATTGAGTCCCACATCAGGCTCTCTGCTAGACAGGGAGCCTGCTTCCTCCTCTCTCTCTCTCTACTTGTGATCTCTCTCTCTCTGTCAAATAAATTAAAAAAAAAAAATCTTAAAAAAAAAGAGTACTAGTTTTTTATACTAAAGAATGGCATCAAGACAGAGTCCAACAAATAATCTGAACATGGCAGATTAATTAAAAAAAATCATTATGAAAGAATTCCAATGATATAGATAGTATAAAATATGTGTAAAATTTTCTAATTACTAAAAGTAGAAACAATAAATGCATATAAACAAGCTAATATTAATTTTATAATTGCTTTCTTAACTGGTTAAAGTTTAATAAAAGTAGAAGTACAATTATAATAACCTTAAAATAAAACTGGTTCTCAACTGGGGACAATTTTTCTGACCCCTCTCTGTCCAGGGGACGTTTGGCAATGTCTAGAGACATTTTTGGTTGTCAAAGCTGAGGGTGGGAGATGCTGCTGGCATCTAGTGGGTCGAGGCCAGAGATGCTGCTAAACGTCTTAAATTGCACAGGGCTGTCCTTTCGCAACCAAGAATAACCTGGCCCCACTGCCAAGTTTGAGAAACCCTGCTATAAAAATGGCATCTATACCAATAGTAATTAAACCTGACAATTTAAGAAAAAGGCAACAGAATTCAGTATACATTTGAACACACGGATGGAAAAGAATATTCCAAAATTTAGGGATAAAACCAACTTAATTTTGGCCTTCATGATATTAATAAATGTCTTGCCATTATTAGCTTCTTGTTTTTGCACTAATTATAAGGTTTATGGCCCTATTTCCTAAAATCTTTATTTCAATACTTTGACTTGGTTCTTTATACTTGAAATTACTTTTATGGAACATACCAGTAAGCAAACTAAACTACACATATTAAATGATTTAAAGTGGGAACTGGTAAATATTGCCATTTCATTCGATAAGTGCTAAAATGCAAAAAATGGACAATGCATAAAGACTAATGTTTCTTTTTATTCACATTTCTTCTGTCACCATCTGTGAAGGAAAAAACACTCTCTAACAGACTCTGTGTGTTTAATTTTAACCCAGGGCAGATTTTTATGATTGATAAACCCACAAAACTGGAGTTCATGTCAGAAGCCCTTATAATACTACCAATCATGACACCAGTGGGCATTATCATTTTTGAAAATGTAAAAAAATCAATGAGCAGATTGTCATTACAGAAACTCATTCTGCATCACACATATCACCCAAGAGATTGATATTTCATGCTTATAAAACTTAACATAAAATTAAATTGCAAATATTTTCTCACAATCTACTAAAATTATGGCCTAAGGCAATACACAGCTAATATGAAGCATTTGTTCAGCTCTAGTGGACATATTTCTATATGATTTATGTAAAAGAAGGCTTCATTTGCTTCTCATAGATTCAGTAATGAGGTTTCTTTCCTTATATTTAGCCCGGAAAGTACATGAACTTCTTTGAAATTAGGCTGGCAAATATAACATTGAATTATTAATAAACAATAGTAAAATTAACAAACTGAAGGTTTTCTCCTTGTGTGTATGACTATGCTGTTTCAAACACCAGCCATTCTTTCATTATCCAAATACATAAAAAGTAGCTCAATATTCCATACAGAAAATCTATTTCATTCTTTCACCATAAAACAAATAGTAATAAATTTCAAGTAAAATAGTAGGTTGTGATTCCCCCCCCTCAAATTTAAAACGGTAAAAAATAATTTCAATCATTAAAAAAAAAATTAAGGGGTGCCTGGGTGGCTCAGTTGGTTAAGTGTCTGCCTTTGGCTCAGGTCATGATCCCAGGGTCCTGAGATCCAGCCCCACATCAGGCTCACTGGTCTGGAGGCAGTCTGCTTCTCCCTCTCCCTTTCCCTCTGTGTGCTCTCTCTTGTGCTCTTTAATCAATCAATCAATCAATCAATCTTCAAAAAAAAAAGTTAGGAATAACAGAAAGGAGAGTTTTAGAACTAATACTTTGTTTTAATCTACTGGGATGTGAATAACACTAAGTCCATGAGGTAAAAGAAAAAATTGATTTCAGTATTATCAACCTGATACACTGTGAAACTTACATGTACCACTTTTTAGCCAGTGAAGCCTTTTTCATTAGCATATTTCACAATACACATAAAAGGAATTAATATCTTTATCTGGAACTTAAAAAAAAACCTACACATTTAGCTTTATGCTGAAATCTCTTTGACAACTTGAAAAACTACCAGATTTTATATCAAAATACAATAGGGAATTCTTACCTTAAGCACTCAGCATCATTTCGAGGCTTTTCATTGATCTTTACTTTTTCTGCCTCTAGGTATTTGGTAGTACAAATGGCTTCAATCCTTTTATCTTCAAAAACTAAACAATTAAGAAAACGCTTACAATCTTTTAAAAAAATAAACAGAAGAGTTCATTCATAAGAACAATACTCTAATTTTTGGTGTTTTATATAAAACATATGCACTCATGATTCTTAGTTTTCTACTTTAATATAGCAATTACAGGCATAAAAAAAGATCTTGACAAAATTTATGACATTAAAAATATCAGATCTAACACTGTTTTTTTTTAGTGTTTTACCTGTTTCATCTTTATACCAATAATAACACTGTATCTCAATAGGTGAGATTGAAAGAATAATATGACCCTGTTATGCATATGTAACTATATTCATCAGCAAAATAAACTAGCTCATAAAGATAATACCTTTAAGTTTTCTCTGCACAGTAAGTAATTCTTGTACTAATTCACTCTTTTGTTTTTGAAGTTCACATAACTGGCCACTATCATGGTCCATCGATTTCATTTCTAGAAATAGACAAATAAAAGCCATATTTTAACCACTTAGGCTTTGCCTTGAATATGTCAACAAGTATTAACTTTTGTGCGTGTGTGTGTATTAAAAATTTAAGTAGTATATGGTCAATTTTTAAACTGATAAGAACAGATACTGTATTTTATCTTAGTCAAAAGGCTGAGAAATGATTCATATGGTCAATTTTAAGCCCCAACAAGCTTTCTTTGGCCATCTAGAAACTATTTCTAATAAACTGACCAGAATTAAGTAAGCAACAACAAGAAACAAAAGAATTAGTTAATTGAGGGTTAGACTACCTAGAGAAAATTCAAAACAATGTAACATCACTAAGTAAAACAAGCTTCCCAATGAGATAATAAGAAAACTCTATCCTTCATAAGTAAAGCATATTTAAAATACATTGCATAGTACTCACTATATGGCTACAAACTTCCACAATACTGCTAATATTGCTTCTTCTACCTAGAATATCTTTCCTCTTTTTCTCCCCCACAATAAACTCCAATTCATCCTTTAAGATTCATCTCCTAATTTTTCAAAAGGTAAACAATAATTTAGGACACAAAATTTAAACACATGACACCATACAACTAGCTAACTTCCTTAATTTACAAAGAGCTCATATAAATCAGTAAGAACAAAAATGTAGAAAGATGAACAAAGAGTATGAACAGACTGTTCACAGGAAAATAAAAAGAAATTTAACTGACCAATAAATTCAGAGAAGTAAATTTAACATCATGCAAAATCAAAGAAATGTGAATTAAAGCAACAATAAAAATAATATTTTTGCTTGTCAGATTGGCAAAGATTAAAGTCAGTGATAATGCCCACGTTGGTAATGGTATAGGATAATAATACAAGAAAACAGGCACTCTCCTGAACAGTTGGTGGGAAAATTAATTACTTTGGTGATTTAAGGAATCTAATTTGACATTAAGTCTCTTAATATTTTCCTCTGACCTAGCAGTTCCATTAGTAGATTCTATGACACAAATTTAGTGACAAAAGTATAAGGAGATATATACTCAGATAATTAGAGGCCCTTATTGATGGTCATGTAGGTTGTTTACTGATTTTGTTTTTATTTTGTTTTCTTCTGAAATCACCACCAATCCCTCCACCTGTGCACTATTTCCTATCTTCTCTGGGAACTTTACTTCTCTCTTGAATTTTCAACTCTACTTCTCCATGGGCTCTGATCCATCATCATTTAATATGTTCAAATACCTCCTGTCTCAAAAAACAGAAATGAAAAATGGACAACACATAACCCACTAGAAGCCCTCCCCTGACCTCATAACCCCCTGGGTTACTGGACTCTCTCATCCAGAGAAACTTCGTTTCAAGGGCTTGTGGGCGCTTAACGATCACCATCTCCTCTGTTCTCACTGCTGAACCCATTACAACCTGGCCTCTACCCTTCCTCTCTTCCTACCCCCATCTGTTGCTTTCCCTAAAGATCACAACGGACCTTCCAAGGCTGCTTCTTAGTCTCCATGGTTGACAATTTGGCAACATTTAACATGGGCTGATCGCTCCCTCACACACTCTCTCCCCCTGAGGTGATCTCCCATTTCACACAGTAACGTGTCCTGCCTACCTTACACACTCATCACTGGCCTTTTTCTCCTTCTTGCTTTGAAAATCCTGGTGTTCCTCAGTGTTCTATTACTTACTTTCAATACATTTTTCCTGGATGACTCCCGAATTAATTAATTAATTAATTTTTATGTTATGTTATCTTAGTCACCATACAGAACATCATTAGTTTTTTGCTCTAGCATCCCATGATTCATTGTTTGCATATAACAGTTTGAGCTCAAATCTCCCTCGGAGCTCTTGAATTACATATCCAACTTTCTGATATTGACACTCAGATCTGCCATTTGGCTAATTCCTATCACCCTTCAGACCTCAGTCTGAAGGTCACTTGCTCTGGGAGATCTTCCTTCACCCCTGGTCCAGGGTAACTTCCCTTAATATACATTCTCACCTCATTTTATACTTCTTTTGAAACAGTCATCAATTCATAATTATCTCTTTCATACTATTGGAGACAGAGCATTAAACAAAACAAAATCCTGCCATTACAGAGTTTAAAGTTTCATATAAAAATGTTAAAATATATGTAGAGACGGATGCGTTTTGTGCAAGTACAAAGACCAACAGTACCAGGTACTATGGAAGCAAATCTATTAAAATAAATCCATACTTCTGGAAGAAAGGACACAAAAGAGAGGGCTCCTACAGTATTTGTGGTATCAAGGACTTTTTTCTTTTATCAATTTTTGGAGGAATAATTTACATAAAGTATATCCACTTAACAGCATACAATTCTGTGAGTTTTGGCTCTCACATACACTAGTGAAAATACCACCACAATCAAGAAACTGTGTTTCTATCAATCCCAAAAACTTCCTCTGCCCTTTTGCAATTTATTCATTCTGACACTGGCAACCACTGATCAGCTTGTTGTCCCACGCAGTTTGCCTTGTATTTAGTATGTATTCTTCCGTGCCCAGCTTCCTTCCACCACCATATCCTTTTGAGATGCATCCGTGTTGTCTGTGAGCAGATCTGTTATTTCTTAACTCTGAGTATTCCACGGCATGGGTACAGCAATTTTGTTTATCCATTTACCTCTTAATGAACATTTAAGTTATGTTCAGTTTTTAGCTACAGTGAATAAATTTACTAAAAACTTAGTGTGAACCTAAGTTTCACTTCTCTGGCGTATCTAGTTGTAGAATGGCTGGGTCATATGGCATATGTTTGTTTAATGGTTTAAGAAATTGAAAAACAATTTCCAAAGTGGTTGTACCATTTATTTTATGTTCTCATCAGTACCATATGAATTTCAGATGCTCCCCATACTTGCCAACACTTGATATGACCAGCCTTTTGAATTTTAACTAAATGTAGGTACAGTGATATTACACTGTGGTTTTAATTTGTATTTTCCTGATGGCTAAAGATATTGAGTATCTTTTCATGTGTTCATTCATCATCAGTATATGCCCTTTTGTGAAGTTCAATCCTTTTCCCCTTTCAGAATCAGTTTTGATGCCTTCTTATTATTAAGGTGTAAAAGTTCATTATATTCTAGGTAACAGTACGCAAGCAGATGTATGTATTGCAAATATTTTCTTGAAGTCTTTGGTTTGTCTTTTTCTTAATAGTATTTTTTAAAATTTATTTGAAATCCAGTGTATTTTTTTTCATGTTTCTCTGTCCCATCTAAGAATTCTTCTAGGAGTTTCATGATGTTAGCTTTTATGTTTAGATGTATGGTACATTCTGAGTTAATGTTTAATATGGTATGAAGTAAGATTTAAGAATCATTGTTTTGCAATGGATGTCCAATTGTTCCAGCACCATTTACTGAAAAGACTTTCCTTTCCCCACTGAACTGCCTTGCTACTTTTGTTGACAATCAACTGACCCTATCTACATAAGGCTATTTCTCTTTCCTTCCAGTGGTACCAATATGCCTATTTTTAAGGCAGTGACACATTATCTTGATTACTATAGCTTTTCAGCAAAACTTGAAATCAGGGAGTATAAATCCCCAAATTTTGTTCTTTTAAAAAATTTTGGCTGTTCTAAGTGATTTACATTTCTATATAAATATTAGAATTAGCTTGTCAAGGCTTACTAAAACTTAATGGGATTTTTACCGAGATTCTGTTGAACCTATGATCAATTGGAAGAGAATGGACCTATTAACAAATTGAATTTTCTAATCCATGAACATGATAAATCTATCTACTTAGGTCTTCCTTAACTTCTCTCAGCAATGCTCTGTAGTTTATAGTATAGAAGTCCCTCATGTCTCTTGTTAAATTTGTTTCTATTTTGTTTTTTGATGCTGTTTAAACGGTATTTTTATTCCATTTTCTATTGTTTGCTGTTAGTATATAAGAATTCAACTGATTTTTTTTTTTTCTTTAGAGAAAGAGAGAGTGGTGGAGGGAGGGAAATAGGGAGAGGGAAAGAGAGAATCTTAAGCAAGCTCCATGCTGGGCAGACCTGAGATCATGACCTGAACCCAAATCAAGAGTCCGACACTTAACAACTAGGCCACCCAGGTGCCCCTCAACCGATTTTTAAATATATTCCTTATATCCTATAACCTTGCCATATTGACATTAATTTTAGTAATAGTTTTCTAAATTCCTTATAATTTTCTATGTAAACAATCATGTAATCTATAAATAGAGACAACTTTCTCTCATTGAAATGGTTAAAACGGCTAGGACATCCACAGCCATATTGAATGGAAGTGATAAGAATGGACATTCTTGCCTTATTGTCAATCTTTGTGGGTAAAGTATTTAATATGTCACCATTTCAAATGATACTGGTATTTGGTATTTCATCATTAAGTGTAATATTAGATGTAGGCTTTTCAAAGAGGTTCTTAATCTGGTTGAGGAAGTTCCCTTCTATTCCTGGTTTTCTGGGAGTTATGTAGGGCTGTATAGATCCCTTTACCAGTTCTCTTTTCCAGTCCTTTATGAGATAGCTGTCATAGATGCATATGGTATGCATGTATACAAACTGCCTCTGCATACATTATAAATTCCATAAGACAATATATTATTTGCTTTAAACAATCATATATATCTTTTCAAGTTAAGAGAAAAAACTGGTATTTATAATTGTCCATATATTTGCCATTTCTGTTTATTTTAATTCATTAAACATGATCCAAGTTTCTCTCTGGTATTATTTTTGCTTCTACTTGGAAGACTTCCTTTAGCATTTCTTGTCTTTTGGGCATGATGGCAATGGATTCCCCTAATTTTTAATTTATCTGAAAATATATTTTCTTAACTTCATTTTTGAAGGATATTTTCACTGGATTTGGAGGGAAATTTTCCTTTCAACACTTCCAAGATGTTATTGCACTGTCTTATGACTTTATCATTTCTAGTTACAGGAACATAGTCATTAGAGTTATTGTTCCCTGTTTTCAAGACTTTTTCTTTCTCTTTGACTTGTTAACAGTTTGACTATTATTAAATGGCTAGGCATGGATTTCTTTGAATTTATCCTATTTGGATTTGCTGAACTTCTTGAATCTGCAAATTAATGTCTTTTAGAAAATTTGGGAAATTTTCTGCTGAGATTTCTTCAAATATATTTTCTGCCAATTCTCTTTCCTTTCCTTCAGAGACTTCAATTACTTGAATGTTAGACCTTTTAAAATTGTCCTACATGTCCCTAAATTTCTAATTTTTTTTGTTTCATTTTATTTTGCTTTAATTTTCCCCCTCTTTTTTAGATTGGACAATTTCTATCGATCTATCTTCATGTTCACTGGCTCTTCTATGAGTTCCATTCTGTTATTAAACTTATTCAGTGATATTCTTATTTCAGATAATGTATTTTTCAGTTCTAATATTTTTTTCACATTCTCTATTTCTCCACTGAGATTACCTATCATGTATTACAAGTGCATCTTCCTTATCTCACTGAGAGTAGCTCAATAATAGATGCTATAAAGTATTTCATAATTCCAATATCTAGATCACTGTGGGTTTGGCATCTCAGGGTTTTCTTTCTTTCTTTCTTTTTTTTTTTTTTTTTAAGATTTTATTTATTTATTTGACAGACAGAGATCACAAGTAGACAGAGAGGCAGACAGAGAGAGAGGGGGAAGCAGGCTCTCCACTGAGCAGAGAGCCCGATGCAGGGCTCGATCCCAGGACCCTGAGATCATGACCTGACCCAAAGGCAGAGGCTTAACCCATTGAGCCACCCAGGCACCCCTCAGGGTTTTCTTTTGATACTAGGTCACATTTCACTGATTCTTCAAAGGTCAAGTAATTTTGGATTGCATCCTGAACATTGTGAAAACATGCTGTGTAAACTTAGGATTTTTTTTCATAATAGCCACTCTAATGGGTATGAAGTGGTGTCTCTTTGTGGTTTTGATTTCCATTTCTCTAAAGGCTAGTGATGTACACAGCTTTTTGTGTGCTTATTGGCCATATCTTTGGAGAAATGTTTATTCAAATCCTTTGCCCATTTTTTAAATTGAGTTGCTTATTTTTTTGATGTTCAATTATAGTTCTTCTATATTCTGGCCATTAGAAGCACTTGGCTGGCTGAGTCAGTAGAGCATATGACTCTTGACCTTGGGGTTGTGAGTTCAAGCCCTAAACTGGGTGCAGAAACTACTTAAAAAATATCCTGGATATTAATCCCTTATCAAAGATATGATTTGCAAATATTTTCTTCCATAAAAAACCACAACTCATTCTTTCTGAGAGTTCTGTTTTTACTCTCTTGATAGTGTCCTCTGAAATACAAAAGATCTTAATCTTAATGAAATACAATTTATCTATTTTTTCTTTTGTTGCCTGTGTTTTTGATATCCAAGAAGTCATCTCTAAATCCAATATGATGAAGTGTGAAGTGTTTCCTATATGATTTCTTCTAAGAGCTTTCTTGTTTTACTTCTTAAGTTTAAGACTTTCATCCATTTTTAGCTAATTTTTGTATATTGTGTAAGGTAAGGGTGGTTTCCAGTTTTCCCAGGTCCATTTTTTCAAAAGACTATCCTTTCCCATTGAATAGTATTGGCACTGTTATAAAAAATCATTTGACCATATACATGAGAGTTTATATTTGAGCTCTCTATTCTATCTTGATTTTCTATATGTCTATCCTTATTCTAGTACCACACAGTTTTGATTACTGTGGCATTTTAGTAAGTTTTGGGATCAGAAGTATGAGTCTTCCAACTTTGTTCTTTTTTTCCAGGATAGTTTTGGCTCTTTGGGATCCTTTGGGATTCTATATGAATTTTAGGATGGTTTTTCAATTCATGAAAAAAAGACTGTTGGGATTTTGATAGAGATTACTTTGAATCTATACATCATTTTGGGTAATAATGTCATCTTAACAACACTAAGTTTTCCAATCCATGAACATGGGATGTCTTTCCACTTATTTGGGTCTTCTTTAATTTATTTAGCAATGTTTTATATAGTTTTCAATGTACAAGTCTTTTACCACTTGGTTAAATTTATTTTTAAGTATTTTATTCTTTTTGACACTATTATAAATGGAATTTAAATTTTTGTTCCTTTTTAGATCACTTATTGCTCATACATAGAAATGCAACTTATTTTTGTGTGTTGATTTTGTATACTGCAACTTTGCTGTATTTATTTATTAGTTCCAGCAGGGTTTTTTTTGTTTTGTTTTGTTTTTTTTTTTTTTTTTTTTGTGGTATCCTTAGGTGTTTTATATGTAAGAGCATTATCATTTGGGCACAGAGACTACTTTTTCCTTTCCAATGTAGATGCCTTTTATTTCTTTTTCTTGCCTGATTGAATTGGCTAAAATTTCTAATATATGTTCGAAAGAAATGGTGATACCCATGACTTTTTGCAGAAAGTTAGTTTTAAAGTATGCATCTATTACTTTTGTATTCTGACTTGTTATTGAAAATACACATCAATATCACCTCACGGATTTAAAAAAAGTTCCCTATCCTCTCCCACAGATTCTGATTCAATAGGTCTTGAATGAGACTCAAGCATTTAATATTTTTTTAAAGCTTTCCAGATGTGTGCCTCTGTCCTACACTCTCTACCCAAAGTAATTTATCTCTCAGAACTTTATTTCCTTCATCTATAAAATCAGACTAAAAAGTATAATCCTCACATTTTTTGAGGGTTTAATTATGTGGCAGGCAGCATCCTATGTGTTTCAGTATTATTGCACTGAATTCTCACAACAGCCTTTGTTAAGGTCATGACTACTAACCCCCATCTTTACAAATGGGGAAACCGAGCCAAAGAAAAGTTTGGCATCTTGCCCCAAATCACACAGCTATCAAATGGTAAAATTAAGATTTAAATGAAATCAACATGATATTAGCATTTATAGTCTTTAGGATGGCGGTTGCTTTATAGTATAAGCTTGATGAATATTACTTAAAATAGTAGTTGTCATATGTAAAGCAAATCAATAAATTATTCATACTGAGAGTTCCAAGTCAGTAAAAGAGTTAAATGTGTTTATTATTCTCCATTTACTAAAGTCATCAAAGTAACAATATATTTTAGAAAGGCTTCCATTAAAAACTAATTTTGCACTTAATATCATTTATATTTGCATTCTCTACTTCCTCAACTCCCATTGACTTCAATCTATTACCACCAGTCTTTCTCTACTGCTCTACTCTATGCTACTGCACTTGACATCTTCTGTTTGTCAAATTAATATCCTATTTTGTTTTCCACTAATTTGAGGAATACATATCTTGCTTTTGGCTTCTAAAATATTACTCTCTGCTGGACCTCCTCTTGCTTTCTTTGACTACTCTGTCCCATTCTTTTTCTTTTGTTCCATAAACGTAATGCTTTCCCAGTTTTTGGCTTCAGTCTTCGCTCCTCATCTATGTTCCCTCTATATGTTTTCTCTGAATGATGTCACCAACTCCTCTGGATTCAGTCCAAAACCTAATGGTCTAGCTCTAATCTTTCTTACCAGCTTTACAACCAAATTTTCCCCTGCCACCTGGGAATCTTCCCTGGTATATTCCATAGACACCTCCAACTAAAAAGACCTGAAACAAAACTCAGTCATTTTGTCCAGAATAGGCTATAGTTCCAACATACTTCTCTACCTCTGCTCTTCCTCCTGGTACCCTATTCTACCCAATCTCTGACATATGAAAACTATAATTCATACCTACCTATTTTGTTCACCTCAATCAGTGATAAAGTCCTATCATTATGCCTATATATCTCTTTAATTTACCCTCTCTTCTCTTTGGCAATGTCTTTAGTTCAGGATCTTATCACAGATTGCAATAACCTACATGCTAGGGTTTCTGAAATGAAATTCTCCCCATGCCACTGTGTAATCTTGTTTCCTAATTTAAATTGTATTGGTGGTAAAATGAGGATCATCATATCAGTCCTACCCCTATTATTGCTTCTATAATATTGTACTATAAATATCTGCTTCATAATTGATTCCTCCACATTTTAGTTTTATATCACCATAACCCACAACAATGCCCATCACATAACAGAGAGTAATAGATAATTGCTTATTGACTGAATGACTAAAAGCTCATGTCACATCTACTTCTAAAGAACTTGAGACCGCTCACAATGTAAGATACATTTCCATTAGGATAATTAAGATAAAGATAAAAGAATAGCTATGCAATAACCAATTTACTTATGAAAAAGTTAATTTCTGGAAAATTCACTGGCTCAAAATAAGTTATTTTCATTAATGACAGATAAAAGAGGTGGCACTATATACTCATACCCCTCTTCAAAATGTTTGCCTGGTTTTCTAAGGCAGATATTTCAATCTTGGCATTTTCTTTCATCAAAAGCTTTCTTTTCTTTGTTACTTCATACTCATTATTGAAGTCTGCAATTTCCTTAATAAATTTTTCTTCCTCCTCAGTCACCTTTCTCTTTGTAGCCCCCTGAAAAACAGAAACAAAAGATCAACTATAGATGTTAATTGTAATACTATTTTTCTATAGTGATTTGAAATGCAATCCTTTGGAATTACTAACAACAAAAATATAAGATTATACTTCCTGGTGTTATCACAAAAATGCTTTATTCCTCCAGCAATATTAATAAAAACATGAAGCTACTGCCTACTAATAACCAATAATTTCCACATGAAAGTTTTATCCTTAATGTTTTGGGAGTATTACTGAGATAGAAATCCTACAACTTGTCATTATATCTGTGTTTGTTTATGTATTAAACTTAGCAGCATAGGTGCCATTTTGTCACTGAAATATAAAATTAGGTAAAATAATTAAATGTCCAAACAGGAAAATGAAAATCTACACTCAAAGGAATTACTGCTATAGAGAAACAACAAATAAGGAAATTCAAGGAAACCTTTTAAAATATAGACAAAGGAAGTAAAATTATATATTTATTTCCAATTCAGTTCTACAAAGTAGTTTATGTTTTATGAAACATCAACATGAAGAGGAAATAAGAATTTCCAAAAACTCTGTGCCATGATATAATCTAAATATTACTGTATTTTTCTATTTTTTCTAAGAAATGTCAACCAACTGTGAACTACATTGGGGAACTAGCCATGTCATGCATAAGCTCAAACTCTGTTGGTTCTGACTTCAGATAAATATTCTTAGAATTTTTAAATGTATTTTCTTTGAACTGTCAATTAATTGTAAGTAACATTCTTAACATTTAAAACTGAGTCTGCTGGTTCTGAGTTAAGATAAAAAAAAATAATAAAGAAAATCTATCTCTTCACCAAGATCCATAAATATGCCTAAAGTGTGAACCTCTCTGCCTTTCAAAAGCATTAAAACCAAGGTCTGAAAGCCTGAGCAATTCAAGTCAGTTTCACTGGGCTTTTCTATGCTTATTACAATTGCAAATAATTCCTATATTGCATATCTTCTAATAGAATTCTTTCAAACTATATTACTCTACCAACTGGTTATAAGTAGCATTTAATACTTTTCCATATCTGAACAGGACTATCTTCCAATATGCATACGTATAATTTTCTAAAAGTACATCTAAGTATATTTAAATACTTTTCAATACAGTTAGTGGAAATAGATATTTCTAAGGAGCTGGAGACTTACAAAGGTTTGGAGAAGCATATTCCTCTGGTTTGTAATTTCACTACACTGTCTTTCTAAGGCATTTTCATGAATTTTCCAAAGCTGTAAGAGGAAGGCTTTTTCAGAAAACTGCTGAACCTTTAAAGTGAAAAAACAGAAATCAGAATGAAATAATTGTTAAACATTTTAGGGTGCCTTAGCTAACAGAACAGATCTGCATAGTATAAGGTATTTTTTGTATTAATCTTAAATGCAAAATAAAATTCACATTAAACATCTTATTTTAGGGACACCTGGGTGGCTCAGTGGGTTAAAGCCTCTGCCTTCGGCTCCGGTCATGATCCCAGGGTCCTGGGATCGAGCCCCACATCGGGCTCTCTGCTCAGCCAGAAGCCTGCTTCCTCCTCTCTCTCTCTCTCTGGCTGCCTCTCTGCCTACTTGTGATCTCTGTCTGTCAAATAAATAAATAAATAAATAATCTTAAAAAAAAAACCTTATTTTATATACACCATCATATATTATTTTATAACGGTTCTATCATTGCAAGTTTTATAATATTTCCCCCAGTAAGAATATAGGCCCCTCGATGACAGAAAATGTGTTTTCTTTTTTCTTTACAATACCTCACACAATTCTTAGCCTAGATATCAAAAGCTTTTTGACTACACATATTAAACTCTGCTTCAAGACAGCCCATGTTAAAGAACAAGTTTCTATTCTCATCACTTATGAGGAAGATATGGATGAATTAAACATGTATACAGTAAGACTAATAAAATGAGATAAAATCTATAAACCATAGGCAAAAACCCAGTCCCACGACTATAGTTATACCAAGAAAAACACAAATCTGCTAAAGTCCTCCAATGCTTTTGAGAACTCATTTTTTATTTCAGTACCTCATTTGGGTTCTAGTTAGCAAAAGACATAATAAACATTAATATTGGATATGTAACTATTATTTCATTTGGGCTATAAAGAATAGCATCTCCTGAGACCATGAATATTGAAATTAAAGTCAGGAAGCTTTAATATATAAAAGCTAAAATTGATGCCAGACTGGGAATAATCTTTCCTTTATATTCAGCACTGGCCCTCATAAGAAAGCATCACTTTTAGTTTGGGGCTGTTCCCATCTCCACAGTGAAAAGAAAAAGGAAATAAATTCAATTTAAATTGCAGAAAGCAAGATTTATGTTAGCCACCAGAACTTCCTGAAGGTGAGAGACAGGGTGTGAAATCTCTGTCCCAGAAGATACTGAATAGTAAAGAGCTTAAGAATAGTCTAGTCCAGAGGCAAAGGGTTGGCCTGAAAGATATTTTGAAATGATATGGCTAAAAAGTCCAGGAAATACTGGCATTAAAAAAGTAACAGAAAAAAAAAAGTAATGGAAATAAAACAGAAAATATGGTCTTGCATATATATAATATCCTGGCACATCTGCTCACACCTTCAATACTTGTTGCTGTTCTCATCAACTCTATCTTAAGAAAGACATCAATAGAGAACGATGAAAAAGATGCAATTTTCATGACCAAAGAAACTCAGAAAATACTTTTAAAGTTGGCGGAAGGCAGAATGTGGCAGTTAGTTATTTTACTATCTAAGAAGACAGAAATTAGAAAACATATGGCCAGATCTATGAAATTGTTGGGTCCCCCAATAATGGGTCCATGATTAAAGGAGCGAGACTGATACAAAGTGAAGGTCAAGCAAAGCTTTATTTCACACCAAGTATCAAGAATCAAACCCAGCGTTTGGGGCCGCGCCTTTTACAGAGAGGGCGATCCCTCTCTGTTTCACAGACTAGCTTTTATAGAGCAAAGGCCATGTGGTTGGGCCTGGCCACGCACAGGTGGCCAATGAAGTTGTAACACACGGAGAAAGCCGCACAGTCATGCTAGGTCACACATAAGTGATCAACTGAATTACAATTTACCCTAGTAGACATTTGAACCAGCCTGTCACCTTGGTCACAACTGGCGCCCAAAAGGCAGGGCCCATACTCCTTGGTAACTAGGGAGACAGTATGCGGGCCCCCCCCACTGATCGGATGTCTCCACCTGACCTGACCCACCCTTGTATTTGGGCTTTGTTACCTGGGGCTGGACTTGTTTTTAAGTAAGTTCCGGGGGGGGGGGGGCAGAGTCAATTTAATTTTTACAACAAAATGGCAGTTCAACCGGGGTGGGGGGGCTGCTCTGGCTAAATAGGCCCTTACAAAATCATATAGAAGATGGAAGCAGCAAACAAAAGGAGGACCATGAATTCTATCACATTATCACATTCTTTTAGAATAAGAAAATACTTCAGAGCTATTTACTATTTACTTATTATATGAGAATAAAATGAGTTCCAAAAATGTGAAATTTCTTAACATAGGTCATATAATTAATTATGGGCAAACCCGGGACTAAAACCCAGCTCTTCTGATTTCCTTTCTCCTAAATTAGGACTAGAACTATTTCAAAGTAATAGAGACACTTCTGCAACTAAGATGGACTTTAGTCTCTGATAAATGCAGAGTATGAAAGTATGTAAGTTTGAGAAACGGTAAAACCACCAGAACTTAATGAGAGAAGGTTGCTTGTAGTATATACCTAACTCTCAGAGCTGTTATTTTGGACAATAACCATGAATGCCTGCAAAATTGCTTTGAGACCAGATATTGGGCTGGAAAATTTTTGGTTTAATCCAATAAGGTATGTCATGTATGAATCAAAATTCCTGAATTCTAATTGTTTCCGTCAGTGATCTGTTGTGAAAGACCTTTGTCGAAACCCAAAAATGAAGAAAATAGTACTTATCAGGCTAAGAAATTTAAGCCATAACCAAATTTATTATTCAGGTTCATAAAAGCCTTATGGTAAGAAATAAAAAATTAAGGTGTCCCATTCCAGCTATCACCAACTAAGACCTAAAATTACCACTGTCCTCTTTCCTAAAAAAGAAAATAAATATTAAAGAGAGCTATTAGACAAGTTGTCATTTAATTGGAATATTTTACCATAATCTGAAAAATGAAACCTATATACCCCAAATGAAAAGTAGAGAACTATTCAAAAGCTTTATAAGAAAAGCATATCTATAAATTTCCTCTTCCCCCAAACTTCTATGGGAATTATCATTTTGAGGTCTTTTCAGCTTCTTTGTTGTTGTTGTTTTTATTATTATTGGTCTGCTTCTCCTCATCATTCCCACTTTCCCTCTTATATTCCGTCTTTATCTTTTAATTCCACATTTTCCTCTTTAAATCAACCTAAAAAAGTTCCAGAGTCAATAAGTACAGAAAATTATAGTAACACTAATTTCTAAATTCACTTGGGGTCTGTGATGAAAACATTTAATACAAAATAGAATTGGCAAGTAAAGGAAAAAGCGTAATAGAAAAAGAGGCAGGAGTTTGGGAAAGCTCAAGTCAGTAATAGCAGATGCCCACAATATGATGATTCACATGGTGAAGACAACAGTAAGTTAAGGTTCCAGAAGCTACATGGGTCTATTATTAATAGAGTTCTTTCATATTTTAATGAAACTGAAAGGACAAAGACTTGTGGATCTTCCCAGTTCCTCTCTGCCAAGTGTAAGCTGTTACTCTTAAAAACGGAAATAGCTTTTCATGGCCACCTATTTGCAGAATGTGTTTCTCATTATCCCTTTTGTTCTTTCTGTTATCATGACCAACTCCTTAAACTATTTTTCACACTCCTGTGTTTGAAAACCAGACCTACTGATATGTAAAATCTAGGTAAACAATTCCAGACATAACCCGGAACATATTGCTATGATCACAAGACAAGGTCATTTCACAGAATAAATTATCATCAGAAACATCTCTTTTTTTGTAAAAATGATGGGTGCAGTTGAGAATTGGAAAGATACTAGAAGAAATGTAGAACAGACTTAAAAATAATTTTAACTAAGGTATAATTGATTTACAGCGTTATAGTAGTTTTGAGTGTACAACAAAATGATTTGATATTTATATACATTGCCAAATGATCACTACAGCAAGTATAGTTACCATTTGTGTCCAAAGGTATAAAATCTTTTTTTTTCTTTTGAGGACAACTTTTTAAGATTTATTCTCTTAGCAACTTTCAGTATCACTGACTATGGTCACCATGCATTATGACCATGTATTATGACCTGAGCACTTATTTAATTTATAACTGGAATATTGTACCCTTCGACCCTCTTCACCTATTTTGCCCCCCACCCCTACCAAATTCCTCCCCACTGGTAACTACCAATCTATTCTCTGTATCTATTAGTTTGGTTTTCCTTTGTTTGTTAGTATGTTTTGTTTTTTCAGATTCCATATATAAGTGAAATTTTATGGTATTTGTCTTTCTCTATCTGATTTATTTCACTTAGCATAATACCCTCAATTCCATTAATGTTGTTGTGAATGGCAAGATTTCATTCTTTTTGTATGGCTGAGTGGTATTCCATTATATATTTAGCTACATCTTCTTTATCCATTCACCCATTGATGGATACTTAGGTTGTTTCCATATCTTGGCTATCATAAACAGTGCTGCAGTGAACATAGGGGTACACATATCATTTCGAATTAGTGTTCCCGTTTTCTTTGGGTAAATACCCAGAAGTGGAATTGCTGGATCATACAGTAGTTCTGTTTTTAATTTTTGGAGGAACCTCCATACCATTTTCCATAGTAGTTGCACCATTTACTGTCATACCAACAGTGCAAGAGGGTTCCCTTTTCACCACATTCTTGCCAACACTTGTTATTTCTTGTCTTTTTGATTATAACTATCTTAACAGATAGGTGATATCTCATTGTGGTACTGATTTGCATTTCCCTGATGACTAGTAATGTTGAGTATATTTCCATGTGCCTGTTGGCCATCTGTATGTCTTCTTTGGAAAAATATTTATGCAGATCCTCTACCCATTTTTATTTTTTGTGTGTGTGTGCATGTCCACCAGCTTTAATAAGGCAGTGGGAGAATGCAGGGGTGGGGCACATCCACTGGCATTATCGAGGCCGCTGGAGAGTGCTGTGGCTGTGTGCATGTGCCAGCAGTATCAGGATAAAGGGAGAGGGCAAAATGGTGCTAGCAAGTCAGCAAAATGGCACAAGGTGGAGGAAGAGCAGGAAAATGGCGCCCACCTGTGCCTCCATCTTTACAGAGTCCCAGTAGGCCCCTGTCCCTCTGACAGATGCTTTACGATTAGGAAATAAATTTCTCCTTCACATATGTATAGTCTAGGTGCTTTTCAAACTGCTGCTTTTGCACTAGTTCTGGGGCAAATGATTCTACACATGAGCCCTTTAAGAGCAGAACATTCACTTCCTACACCCTTTGGATCTCCTGGATGTAATAAGCACCGCTGATTTTCAAAGCCAGATGTTTTGAGGGTTCATTTCTCCTATCTAAGTCCCAAGTGCTAGTATGCCTGATGCTGATGTGCTTCTCAGGCATAAGCTCCATATCTGTGATCTCCCTCCTGATAACGGGTTGGTGTGCCAAGGTAGAAGAGGGTTCTGGTGAGACTACGTGTCTGCCTCTCCCACCCATCTCATTGTGGCCCTGTCTGTTATCCTTTGTTGCGGAGGAATTTTTTAGCTAGTTTTCAGGTCTTTTTCTGAGGGAATTTTTCCATACGTAGCTATAGATTTGGTGTGTACATGGGAGATGAGTTCAGATATACCTATTCTACCATCTTGAACCACTTCCCAAAATATTTTTGTACATAGCTTTTCCAATCAGGGAAAGGTTTGAGTTGAGGCACTATCTTCTATCCATGGTAGCTTGGACATCTTTCATAAATCAGCACTTTAGAGACTACTAACACTATATCCTAAATTACCCAGGAATGTCAAGGGGTTATAACAACAAGAAGAAAAGGGTAGAAGGTTCCTAGTAGCGGTAATACAAATTTCTCTTTCTCATCTCTCTTCTTCCTCTGACTACAAATGAAGAGAAATATTTGCATGCAGCCTTAAAGTTATATTCTAGAATCAAATAGCCAAGCTTTGTCAGAAAATATTGCTGTTTTGGAAAATTTTAATTTATAGCAGTGCCAACACTCAGGTTAATTCTGCGTCCCTCAGCCATAAAGGCTTTTTTCTTTCCCTGTTTTATTCCTCTTGGGATATTTGATTTTTCAACAGAGCTTATAGTTTTCCCAGTGAGCTGACTTATCTGGTCAACTAGGTCAGTTTTCAGCATAGCCATGATTTGTGACTCTTCACTACCCTTGCTGCCTGGGTGCCTTTAGGTATTTTTCTACCAGAAGAACTCAAAAATTGAAAATGACTGAGAATTCTAAATTAATGTTTAGGTCCAAGTAAGCAAAGTACAAAGCTACTCTTTGTGTGGCTGCTGTTGTTTAAAATATTCTCAGACTTTAGGAACTGACATTTTGCTGATTAAATGACCTACCCCACAGTGTAAGGCAACTTTGCATAAGAGAGTTATGTAGATTTCACATTTGTAAGCTCATGGGAATTGGGGGGGGAGAATGTGTTATGACTATAATAAAAGACATTTTAAATGCTAGAGGTACATCAGTGAATATTGTATCAATAACAGATATGAAGGTTTTGTAAAAGAAAAATATCTATTTTTTATACATCTATTTCTTTTTTTTTAATTTAAGTTCAATTAGCCAACACATATCATTAGTCTCAAATGTAGTGTTCAACAATTTATCAGTTGTATATAATAATACCCAGATGCAGTACTTAAAGGAAAACTCACTATGACACAGGAATCCTAATGTAGGAAGTTTCAATATCAGGAAATATTAATCCTTACATGGCTCATAAGACTTTTCATGATCTGCACTCCTTTATTCACTGTCCAACCTTATCGTCTGCTACTTTCCTCTTCATTCACTTTCTCCAGCCACATTGGCCTTCTTGTCATTCCTCAGATTTACCAGGTGCACTCCCTCATTATGACCTTTGTACTGACTGTTCTCGGCCTGAAAATCTCCTTTCCCAGATTCCTTCTGGTTCATTTCTTTACCTCAGTCAAATCTTCGCTCATCTTTCATCTTTCCATTGGCGGTTATTAGGATGCCAGATAAGACTACTGCTATTTAAGTTTGTTCTGGAAGTTCTCATTAATGCAATATGGCAAGAAAAAGGAATAAGAGATACAATTATCAAAAAGCTGGTACACAGCTCTCTTTCATTTGTTTAGGTAAATGTTATTGTCACATACCCAATAAATCTAAATAAATCTATTGAAAACGGTTAGAAATAAAAAAGAACCCAGTAAAAAAGTTAGTAACAAATAAATATAAAAACAAAGTATCTTTTCTAGTTACCAACAATAAATAGAAAAAAAGCATGGAAAAGATTTCATTCATAACAGTAACCACATAAAGAAAACACAAATAAGCTTTCAAAATATGAGACCTATATGGGAAAAAAAACAAAACCCTCTACTGGAGAACATAAAAGATCCAAATAAGTAAAATGATAGGCTTTGTCCTTGAATGCAAAGATGCAAAGATGGAAATACACCAATTCTTCCTGAATTATCACATAACTGTAGTAGAGTCTTAATTAAAACCCCATAATTTTGTTAGAATTTTACAAAACGATTTTAATTTTATCTAGAATAACAAAAAACCTGAGAAGAATCAGGAAACTTCTAAAAAAGAAACTATCCTTCCAGAGAATCAAAGATACTTAGAAGCAAATGTAATTAAGTAAATATGTTACTGGCGCTGAAACAAACAGATTAATAGAAGGGTACAGGCTATCTAAAAACAAATATATATGCATTACTGTATCATAAAGATGGTGCTTTTGGTCAGTGGAGATCATGTGATATTTACCCAGGGAAAAATGGAGGAAGAGTCATTTTTATTTAAGATATTAAAGAAAAAAAAAACTGGAAAAGTACTGGAAAAACACACTGTTTAAAAATTTTGGAGTGGGGTAGGCTTTCCCAAGCCTGAGATAGATTTCAGATTTAATCTTTTAAAAGATTAAAAATTCTATCAAGACAAACATTCTAAACTTTGACTAGATAAAATATGTCATAAAAAGCCAAGCTACAAACAATAAAATTTGCAACGGATGACAAAGAAAGGGTAATATCTGTAACTTATAAAAAGCTAGATGTCAATAAGAAAAAGACAAGGAAAGGATTTGAATAGGCAAAAAACATAGTAAACATTAGCAATCAATGAAAAAAATAAAAATATAAGTAAACAAAAAGTTCAAATTAAAACTATAAAAAGATGCCACTTTTTCTTATATTTGCCAAAACAACTGATAATTTCAATTTTACAAGTGGTGAAATTGTGGGAAAATAAACTGGAACAACTTTTCTGAATGACAATTTAGAAATTCTCAAAAGCCTTAACAATATATAACTATTGATAGAACAATTTGATTTCTAGGGCTTTATCCTAAAAAAACCAAGTGCACCAAGATGCATGTGCAAGATTGTCATCACAGTGATAGTAATAATAGTAATTTATTAACAATAATAGTATTTATCAGTAGGAAAGCAGTTATCTAAAATATGATATAACCATTGAGTGGAATACTATGCAATCATTAAAAACTGCTCATTTAAATATATACATTTACTGAGATATGTGGGATACAGTAAATGGAAAAAAAGCAAATCATTTCAGAAAAAATACATGCACTTATAAATAATTCTGAAAGAAGATCTATGAAAATATTAACTATAGAGTGGAACTATGAATAGTTTTCACTCTGTGTTTGACCTATTTATATTTTTGGAATAATCTGCAATACATACATACTACTTTTATGAAGAATTAAAACAATTAAACTAGTCCAATTCAGAAAACAAAAATGTCTGCTGCATGTTCATCAAAAATGATAGGAGGTCCTCATATTTCCCAAGACTATAAGCCACTCTTCCATTAGCAACATAAGCAAGTGCTCCTAATAAAGATGGAGACAAAGAGGAGCTCATAATAAAGAAAAAAGGACCATTTTAGAGACCATTTAATCCATTTTTTCTACAGTGGCAATCACATATCTCCCATTCCTTCATCTTTTCTGTCTTCTCTTGGGAGGAACTAATTAGAATTTTAACCAGGAAAAACTGGACTATATTTAAAGTCATGAAACTAGACTGAATCAAAGAAGTTGAGGTAGGCAACCTTTCAACTTATCTGGAGCTATTAATTCAGGCAATAACAATTCATAAAACCACATAAGTACCAAAGGCTATATGAGATATTCTTCTCAGCAACATCAAGATCACAGGCACAGCTGCAAGTAGCCAGTTTGCTTTTGACCTCTTTCATTCACCTTTTTTGAACCCGTCTTGTGTTACAAAATCCATAGTCAACCCAAATCTAACCTTCTCAAAATAACCCCCATACTCCAAAATTACTTCTTCCCTTCTCCTCAAATAAAACTCCCATTTCCAAAGAACTGCTGATACAGCTAGATACTAATATGATTAGGGAAAGAGCAGTAATGCACAAATACTGATAGGCCAAGAACATTTGTAATGATACTTCTTAATCTGAAAGACTCACTGGGGAGATACTTGGAAATAAGGTGACTTCTGTGTTATTTGACAACGCAGGAGGCAGTACCTTATCTTACCTATCACTACATCTTCCTATTCTGTCAGGATATAAAACAATGGAATGCTGCAGGTAGTGATTTTTCATGTACTGCTTTTAATGGAAGAACTATAAAATGTCACAGATTCTTTAAAACACGCATTTTCCTCCTCATAATAAGAAAACTTGGCACATGAGCATGAAAAGATCCTACCTCAGTCAAGTACACTACAAGAAATGGTGGGGGGATGGAGGAAGGGAGACACATATTCACATCAACTTGTTAACCAGCAGCTTTAGCTTTAGGAAGACAGTTCATTCTTTAAGAACTGGAGCAAACAAGAATGGGACAAAGAACAATGTGTATACTGTACCTGTTGGCAAGCTGTAAGTCTGGACAGCTCTCACATAGAAACAGCAGAAACCCCAACCCCCCCCAAAAAATACTGTAATGAAAGATAAAAAAATAATAAAATTACTCAAAAGCTTACAAAAAAAGAGTACTATAAATCTCTGTAAGATACAACTGTTACATGGTGCAAAAAGATAAATTTTGTTAATCAATTATGTCAATACCAAGACAATGCAAAGGTATGTCCCCCAAAAAACAAGAGTAAAAGAGCAAGTAAGGACATAAGAGAGTAATATTAAATAAAATAAAAAGCTGAGATAATAAGGAAGACAGGAAATGAAAGAAATATAAAAAAGAAAAGAGCCCAACAGAACTTTTAAATTTAGAGTATTAAATAACAGAACCAACACTGCAAAAGATGGAATCAGTAAGGTAAAGTATAAAGAGTTCTCTAAGGCTGCTGAGAAGATCACAGGTTCAGAGAACAGAGAACAAAGATCTCATCTTATAAGGAATAGGCGAACACAAAAACGAAATCACAAGTAATAGTTGAGGTTAAAATGGGAGTTGAAGTTAAAATGGGAACTTATAATTAGGTTAATAAAAATAGTTGAGGTTAAAAAGTAATAGTTGAGGTTAAAATGAGGGACACCCGTGGTCTAGAAAAAACTAACAGGTACATCTGTTATATTTGGAATTATAAGAATAAAAAAAATCTGCACGATCAACCAGGGAAGAAATAATGAAAACAGTTTAGCTGAAAAGGATTTTAATAAAGCAGCCTGAGGAGCGCCTGGGTGGCTCAGTTGGTTAAGCATCTGCCTTTGGCACAGGTCATGATCCCAGGATCCTGGGATCAAGCCCCAAATCTGGCTCCCTGCTCAGCGGGGAGTCTGCTTCTCCCCCTCCATCTGCCTCTCCCACCCTCCCGCCCCACCCCAGCTCGTCCATGCACGTGTACATGCACACTCTTATCTCAAATAAATAAAACCTTTAAAAATAATAAAAAAAAAAACCAGGCTGATTTCAGTATTTCTCTTCTGCATTAATAAATTCCAAAAATCAGTAATGCCACTTCTTGTGACAATCCCCGGGTGTTGCATTTAAGTACCAAATCACTAAACTGTACTCCTGAAACTAGTATTAAACTGTATGTTAACTAACTGGAATTTAAATAAAAACTTTTAAAAAATCAGTAGTGTTAGATCTACATAATTTTCTATAAACAGGCATGAGCCAAGAATTCTGTATACAGACAAATTTTCATTCAAGTGTGAAAACAATAGAAAGAAATTTAAGATCTTAATGGCTTAGAAAATTCATCATGCACAATAGTCCCTGAAAAATTACTTGAACAATTATACAGACTGACCAAAAGATGAAAAAGAAATAAAAATCCAAGAATGAGGAAGTTGAAGCATTAAAAAATTTTAAAGTTAAAGAGTTAAAGTTAAGAATTCTGGTTAATAAGGCAGTCTAAGCAAATGTGGGAAGGACCCACTTTCTGCTTAAATATAGAGGAACGCTATATAAAACAGAACTACATTTAAAATAAGGTATCATTTACATAGTCAAACTGAAAGCAAGAATGGAAAATTGTCAAGCCAAACGCGAAGAGGTGACTCGGGTTAAAACGGTGTGCTAGAATTTAAGTCCAAGGGGTATCCTTGAGATTGGACAGGTGTTACGGCTAGGGTTTTAAATGCCCACATAAGACCGAAAGTCAAGACCAGAGGGAGCTGGAACTGGGCTCACTGGATAGAGTCAGGAATCGAGCAGTGTCTATGCCAGCTGTGCAAGTGGAATAACAAAACTCCATTCATTGGTTTAGAGAAGGAGCATATAAATGAGCTGCCACCATTGAGCCATGAGTGGAAGGTGTCATCCCCAAGAAGCTCCAACCCCAAGCTTGAATGGTTTATGGGTATGAGATTTATGTATCTCTCACTCATGTACTGCAGAAATCCCAAGCTCAGAAATTAACATAAAAACTGGTTCTGAACAAGTGATATTTGTACGCCCCTGACAGCCAGGGTGATACTGTTCCATAGGGATGTCTTTTTTATCAAGGGAATATGTGGTACCCTAGGAAACATAAGCCCTGCTAAAGATAAGTTCACAACAGAAAAATCTGAAGCTCATAAGAATATACACCATTACATAAGAAAGCCACCAGCTTAAACAAGCAGAATTCACAGAAGAGAACAGAAAACAGAATCCTATGAGAAAAGTTTTAATTTATTCACTCAGTAATATTTATTTAACACCCTCTACAATTGAAGCACTGTTCTAGATACTGGGAATAACAGTAGCGAGCAAACTGGATAAATTTGTATTCCTTGTGGAGCTTACATTCCTTTGGGGGGAGACAAGTAATAAACAGATAGATATAAAATATGTCAAGAGGCAGTAAGTGTTACAAAATAAAGGACTGTGAACAAGGAGAGATGGGACTGGGTGATACCATTTGATAGACTGGAGGTCAGAGAGGATCCTCTCCAGCAGCCATGACCAAACTTTTTGGTCTCATGACTTTTCTGTGTTAAGGACTTTAACACAGTCTTAAAAAATTACTGAAGACATTTTTGTTAGATTGTTTTCATAAGCTAGACCTATCAATATTTTCTGTATCAGATATTAAAACAGAAATTTTAAGAAACATTTAATTCATTAATTTAATAAATTAATTCATTAAGAATTAATGTAACAGTAAATTTATTGCATGTTTAAAAATATCCTAAGAAAAAATAGTATTTCCCCCCCAAAAAAAATAGTAAGAAGAGCTGGATTCACATTTTTTTGTGCATCTTTTTAATGTCTGCCTTAATAGAAGACAACTGGATTCTCACATCTACTTCTTTATTCAATCTTTTGCAATGCATTTTTTGGCTGAAGTACATGCAGGAAATCTGGCCTCACACAATGTATTTTAATCCCCTTTTCAAATGATTGTGGGTATGCTTGATACTGTACCCGAACTAAACCAGTGAAAGTTCCCTAAAGGTTAGTTGCAGTGTGGAATCATTTCAGAGAGCTTTTCACCTTCTGTTACAATAAAACCTGTTGGTCTATCCTGTGCTTTCAGAGGATATTTTATCCATGTATGGTTTTGTGACTTGTGCTGGTCATTTGGGAAATATTGCTTCACTGAACTATTATTCCGATCCTCCAAATGTTAATACATTTAATTATATGATACTAAAAAATAACATTCATTAATATCATTAACAAACTCATCAGAAAAATCTTTAAGTATTGGGAAAAATACAGTCAAGTTTATAGTGACAGATAAGAGTCTTCGAAAATTCAGACTTTTGTTTGAAAGGTTGAATATTATCATTGGCAAGATACTACTACTACTACCAGTTGTTTGCCTTGAAATGTCAGGATCACTTCATTTTTGAGAAAATTTTGCCAAGTACTCAAGTTTAAATAACTATAGCCTGTCAGTTATTCAAGTAAAAATGGTGTTCCAGGGGAAGGGGAAAGAAAAATAAGGTTAGTTCATTTTGTAACTCAAACACGTAAGTACTCTCCCTTGAGACAGTCATCGTACTTTGGAATATAGGTACTTTATGTGAACTTCCATTTCATCACACACGGTATTAAAAACTCATAGACCCAATGGTCAACTTCAAAACAATCAAGGCGTGTAGTGAAACTGGTGGGTTCTGTTCTTTACTGTGAGCTTACAGCAGTGAAGAAGACAATGACCTACTAGAGCAGTTGGGTGCCACTGCCTTGGTTTGTGCTAAGGCACCAGCGGTTTTACTCATCATCGCCTTTACTTACCATCAATGTGCGCGCAATCGCGGTGAAAATGGTAAATAATGCCTTCGCATCATTAAGAAAATAGTTGGACCTCATAGACCTCCTGAGGGAGTCTTGGGGATGCCTAGGTTGCAGATTACACTTTAAAACCCATAGCTCTCAAGTGGCAACTGTAACCTCAGGTAAAGAGCCATCAAGATTTGCATGTCTTGACGTAAAGTCTCACATTGCAGTGGAATGGTTGGCCACCCTGCTGAAAGAGACCTGAAAGAACTGAGTAGACCCAAGACACCCCTAGCTGCGGGAAGAAGCATTTCAGGCAGAGGAGACAGCAGTGCAAAATCCCTGAAGTCAAAGAACGGTTTACAGATTCCAGAACAAAAGAACCCACCGCAAAGGCAAACGCCCTTAGAAAAACAGACTACCACCAGGAAAATGCCCAGTGCTGTTCTCTAAGGACACCTTGTGCCCTCATCTATTTTTATGCTTCAATTACTTGCGACAAATATGAAGAGGTTTTCTTTACAGAACCGCACAGAAAACATCAAAAGTTAAAAAAAAAAACACTTTTCTTTTTTTAGAAAGGAGAACATCAAGAATTTTGAGTTTACAGTTAAGTTTATACATAGAAGCTGTTTGATGCCAACTCTCAAATTCAGGTAGAGAATCATTATGTAATTTATTTCCAGTTATTCATGGTGTGATGCAGAAGTTGCTTAATGAATGTTTGTTGAATGAATAATTTTAATTACCCAATGTGTGATTGGAGATATTTAGAAATGAGGAACAGAGTTAATTGATTTTCTAAGAAATCACAAAACGCAAAAAGGCCAACTTTTGAAAGGGCAATCTTTTGTGCTGTGTAGTCTTAGGAGGTTAGCAAACTAAATGTACTCTCATGCCTTCTGCACACTGAGCCACAAACTTATTACTGTTCTTTAATTAGAGAACCCTTCTCTCAGTTCCTGGAAAGGAAGGTTTTGTTTTTTGTTTTTTGTTTTTTTTTTCCTGTTGAGAACACTTCTAACATTTCAGGCTAAACAATTTACTTAGAGTAGCTCTTTGAAGGGAAAAGGAAAGGAAGGAGAAAAGAAAAGAGAAACGAGAAGAAAGAAAAGATAAGAGAAGAAAGAAATAGGCACACTGGTGTAGATTTTATACAATTAGAAACAGTGCAGTAGATTTTCCACTTTGTGGACCCAAGACAGGAAGTGAGCAACTTTTGTGATTTATTTTATAAGAACTTCCAAATAGAAAGGCTCTCTGGCATACTGTTATAGGGTTTGCTCTAAACTGCTATTACCATGAAATAGTCTTCGGATTTTCTTAAGATCATGAAAACAAAGTTGAGAAAAAGGAGTTCAATAAATGCTACATGTAATATTTTTCACTTCAATTAGAAATGTAATCATTTCAGTTCTATCAGTATGAAGAGCAATCACTACTCAGAGACCAGTGCCCCCCAATAAAAGAATTGGAACCATGGACACGACCATTAATCAAACAGCTCATTCTAAGACTAGATGTGCCAAATGGCCAATAAGCACCTGAAAAGATGTCGAGCATTAATGTCATTAAGGAACTTGAAATATAAACCAAAACCAAAGTATAAACCAGATACTGTCTCACACCTGCTAAGATGGCTTTAACACAAAAACAAAACAAATAAAAACCCAGAAAATCCCAAGTGTTCGTGAGGCTATAGAGAAACTGGAGCCCTGGGATGCTGCTGGCGGCAAGTAAGATGGTGCTGCTGCTATGCAGTCTGGCGTTTCCGCAAAAAGTTAAACCCATCCTAGCCATACGACTCAGAAATTCCACTCCTGCGTGGAACACCCAGGAGAACTGAAAATGTATGTTCGTACAAAAACTTGCAGGCAAATATTCGTAGTGACATTATTCATAACAGCTAAAAAGGTGCAAACAACCCAATGTCTATCAACTGAAGAATGAATACACAAATCTGGCATATCCCTACAATAGAATATTATTCGGCCATAGAAAGGAATGAAGTAGCGATACATGCTACAATATGGATGAACCTTGAAAACACGCTCAGTGAAAGAAGCCAGGCAGAAGAGGCCAGCTATCCTAGAATTCCACTTACAGGCCATGTCTGGAGACAGAAGGAGATTAGTGGTGACTTAGGGCTGGTGGGGTTTGACGGGGATGGAGGGGAACTGCTAAGGGCATAGAGCTCCTTTTGGACTGATGAAAATGTTCTGTAATTAGTGATGACTGCGTAACTTTTTGAATAGACTATACTGAATAGACTATAAATACTGCTTTGTAACTTATAAAATGTATCTTTATTTTTTAAAGTCACATAACAGCTATGTCCCCACTCCCAGCTTAAGAAATTAAACATTATGTGTACAGCTGAAGTGACCTGTATACCCTTCCCTGATTACATTTATCTTCCAACCCCCATCAGAGATAATCACTACCTGATGTTGCTACTTATCATCCCATGCATGTCATTAAACTTCACTATAAATTTATAATCCCTCATAGATGTTTTGTGTGTTTTTAAATGGTCTCATACATATGTACCTTCTATAGGTTGCTTTTTTATCATAATATTATGTTTTTGAGATTTGTGGATTTTTTTTGGGGGGGTCATTACTAAGTGGCTTTTTCATAATGACATTTAGCACTTAAATTCTGAGATCATACTCCCAGGAATAATAACTAAACCTGTTAAATGTCTTTGTCTACTTTTTAAAAATCAATTCAATCAGGTGATTCCTTCAAACATCTCAAACTCTCATTGAGCTCTTGTTCAAAATAAAGGAATTTTAAGTGCATGTAATAACATAACGGCTTTTTTAGGACTCCAACATAAAACAACTCTTGCTTGACTGAGGGGTAACTTACAAGGGAAAATCTTGCATTGTGTCCTTGCATACATGACAAATCACACTAAGATTAAGTGATAAACATAATTAACCTTACATATTCCAACCAACGACAGGGCTTCTCTACATGGTCATTCTGGCTTTGACCACTAAAGTATTTGTTGTAGACACTGTGGTTGCCTCCCAAACATGCATTCCTCTTTTCCTTGGTTAACTATTGGTTTTTGGCAACCTGTACTATCCCTAGACAGCCCACTGAATTTGGGAGAATTTACTACCTTTGATCACAGCTATTGTTATAATTTGTGTATATGAGGCGAAAGAAGGTATCCAATGAGGATAATTCCTTTGCAATTTAGAGAAAGCTTCAAACAAACTTCCTTCTCTCTCTCCCTGATTTAGAAGGTAAAATCATGTGGCTCTGGGAGTTATCAGTTACTTTTAGGGGAACATAAGGAGAACAAGCATTCTGCCATTCTTCTTTATTAATAAAACTCCAATTTTAAGATTTTTTTTTTTTTTAATTTATTTGACAGACAGAGATCACAAATAGGCAGAGAGGCAGGCAGAGAGAGAGGAAGGGGAAGCAGGCTCCCACTGAGCAGAGAGCTGGATGCGGGCTTGATCCCAGGGGACCCTGGATCATGACCTGAGCCGAAGGCAGAGGCTTTAACCCACTGAGCCACCCAGGCACCCCAAAACTCCAGTTTTATTCAGTGAAGTAACGCATCCAGTTAAAAGTATTTACATTCCCAGGCTCCATTTTCCAAGGTTGGCCATGTGACAAAATTCTAATCCTTAGGATGCAGGACTAAGTCCTTAGAGAGGACTTTCCTTCCACCAAAACAATGATAAAGCCACATGAGAAGTCTTTTGATTTTCATGCTCTCCTTTTCTTCTGGAATTCACCTGGAATTCAAATATGATGCCTGCAGATGGAGCAGTGCTGTGACCGCAAGGATGAAAGCCACGTGCTCAGCATAGCGGAATGGAAAGAATATACCTCGGTCTTTCACGACTTCCTTGAGCAATTTTAATAAACGGCCATGGATCTCCTACCTCCAGACTTTCTGTTACACAGAAAAAAATAACCCCTTATTCGGTAAAGCCACCATGGTTACATTTTTGTTACAAGCAACCTGATGCAATTCCAAAGCATATAACGGCAGAATCAAAGGTTGGGTTTTCAAATATTTAAGCCAATCGTTTCTCGATATGTTTAAGCCATTTTGAACTGAATTTCTGTTATTTGCAGCCCAAACCACCCAAACTGATAGGGCCTTCTAAGGAAGGGATGGTGCTTCTGACTGGCCTCTTAACCCTCGGGGGCTAACCTGCTGGCTGACTGAAGTAGATCTTTACTAACGAGGAGCCCCTGTGATGACAGGGCAACTTCTGCGAACTCGTGGTGCTGCCTTGCTTGTGTACGGCCGCCTAACAGTAAAAGCAGACGAACAAAGAAATAAAACATTCTTATTAATAATTTCATTAAACACATAGGACACATACTCGTCAAAATTGTTGAACTAGTAAAACCAGGTGGCTTTATCACTGTCACTGTCTCCAAACTTTCCTATAACCTCACCCTTTCCTTATTCTGTTCTGTATGCTATACTACGGCAGCTAAGAGTGAGGGTTCTCGGGGGTGTCTTATGGCTGAGTCGGTTAAGCGGCTACCATCAGCTCAGGTCAGGATGCCAGGGTTCTGGGATCCAGCCTGGCATCAGGCTCCCTGCCCAGCAGGGAGTCTGCTTCTCCCTCCGCCCTTCCCCTGCTCATGTTCTCTCTCTCAAATAAATAAGTAAAATCTTTTTTTTTTTTTAAAAAAAAAGGAGACTCATTTAGTTAACCCCATATACGTTCAAATCTTCCATCTATTATGATGATGATGATGATGATGATGATGTGACCTCGTGCAATGTACTAAATTTCTCTGGATCTCAATTTTCTCAAATGAATAATGGAATAATTCTATCTCACAGGGTGCTTGAGAGAGTTAATTGAGCTAAGGTTTGTAAATGCTTAGCGTAAGGTCTGATTTATAGTAAGATGTGCTCAATACCTACTACTTTTAGGGGTTTTGTTTTTTTGTTTTTTGTTTTAGATTATTTATTTATTTGAGAGAGCATGAGCAGGGAGCAGGGGGAGGGGCAGAAGAAGAAGGAGAAGCAGACTCCCCGCAAAGCAGGGAGCTCAATGCTGAGCTGGATCCTATGATCCTGGGATCTTGACCTGTGCCAAAGGCAGTCTCTTAACTGACTCAGCCACCCAAGTGCCCCCTATTTTGTTTTTACAACAGAAATATCACTCCTCGGGACACCTGGGTGGCTCAGTGGGTTAAGCCGCTGCCTTCGGCTCAGGTCATGATCCCAGGGTCCTGGGATCAAGTCCCGCATGGGCTTCTTCCTGGGCAGGGAGCCTGCTTCTCTCTCTGCCTCTGCCTGCCTCTCTGCCTGCTTGTGTGCTCTCTCTCTCTCTCCCCTTCTCTCTGACAAATAAATAAATGAAATACTAAAAAAAAAAAAAAGAAAAAAAGAAAAAAAAGAAAGAAATATCACTCATCTCGTCTAAGGCTAATTCTTACCTTATGTTCTAGATCCCACCCATCCTCCTTCCACCTCCTCAGGGGCTTTTAACTACTGACGTGTTTTCTCTCTAGTCTATTTTCAACCTCTTTCTATAGGCCCCTTCCCACTAATATGCATAACAATGGCCATGAGAATGATAATGAAGATGATGGGACTTAAAGCATAGATAGAATTGTCCTTTGTTGAGGAAGCCCATCTCCTTGATAAAAGGAAGAAAATGGGAGAAGATGGGTTTTCACTTAGGCAGGGTTGGAAATCAGAAGGTGGGAAAATAAAATATTTCCTGGTGGATGGTTTCTATTTTCTCTGAAACAAAAGGCAAAGTTAACTCCTGAGAGTTAAGTAGTTCAGAAGACAGGATCAAATATAGAAGAGTGAAGGCTGAAATAGTCCTTAGAGAGAGTGAGAAAGGAATGCAGTAGTATTTCCAGACCCTGTGGAAGTCTCAGTGGAAGCTGAGGCTCACATTCATGACTACTAGATCCAGTCTCTCCCGGAACTGCCCGAGTGCCGACACTGTAGCAGGTAATTGGGTCACTTGGAGTTGGAGTGTTGCCAGGGGAGTAAAAAAAAAAAAAAAGGACAGAGGTCAGGAGGAAGAGTAGAATGACCAGTTCTAAGGGCAAAGGAGAGTACACAGAGAGTTAGCAGGATAACAGAAAAGAGAAGTGGTGAAAAGATGGTAGAACATAGCATGAGCTACCATAAACAGGTAGAGAAATGTCCTGAATTAGCATATTGGGGAGTGACGAAAACATCCACCAAACCTCTAGGAAGTACTTTGAGTATAAAAGAAAAGTCCTCTGTAGAATGGACTCCAAACTCAGAAATACATTGACTGACTATGGAACTGTACATATGACCAAAGTGAATGTAAAAGAGACAATAAGCCAAAATTCTATACTCCCATTTTTCAGAAATCAGCCATACATGTTTAGGACAGGAGGGATTTTCCTTAAAAGACTTTAATGTGAAAAAGTCAGAGAAAGTGCAAGCGACTAAGTGAAGTGTCCTGGTCATAATTAATGAATCTATATATAGGAATGTGTTAAATTGTGATAAGCAGAATTTCCATATTATTTTCTAAAATTGGGATTAAATAAATCACATGTACTGCTATTTAAACAATGTTATAGGGAAGAAATAATGTCCTTTTATTTATGTTTTTAAGTAACTTTTAATTAATTAAATTTAAAAAGGATATAAATTTTTCTTGATGCAACTTTTACAAAAAGAAAAATCTCCATAACAAAACTCTATTTCAGTATTATACATGATAACAACTTGGGATTTTGTTCTTTCCCTAATTAGGTAATAGAGTACTAACAGATATGACTTTGACTGCTGGTCTTGGAGGGCTCCTAAGTAGGAGGGTCACTAACTGGCAGGGGTTTTATCAACTTAAAAAAAAAGGACTGGGCACAGTTTGAAGTAAAAGAAGTCACCTTAAGTTACTTGTTTATTTCAATATAATGAATTTTTTAAAAAAATTCATGCCATATTATTTTATTATTGTTATAATTTTTCTAAAAGATTTTATTTATTTGTTTGACAGAGAGATCACAAGCAGGCAGAGAGGCAGGCAGAGAGAGAGGGGGAAGTAGGCTTCCCGCTGAGCAGAATGCCCGATGTGGGGCTTGATCCCAGGACCCTGAGATCATGACCTGAGCTGAAGACAGAGGCGTAACCCACTGAGCCACCTGGGTAGCCACCCCTATTACTGTTATAATGTTTATATAAGTTAAAAGTGAGAGAAGAAAAATTAAACAAAATAGCTTTCCACCATTTCCTTTCTTTTGAGACAGTATTGCATTACATTAGGTTTTATATAACATGTTTATACAGATTAAATAGTCAAATTTTAACTATATACTATTTTTAAAACAGAAAAAAAAAACCCTTTCAGATGCTTAGAAGAAACTACAAATGTTCTGGGAGTCCTTAATTTTGATTTGTTCTGTCATCCATACCTCAAAACCTTTCTTTTATCAGAGGCGTTAGGTATATTGGTAAGCATTAATGCAAATCCAGGGCATTTTCTTGTCTTTCTGTTTTCATATCACCAAACCTAACCAGCCATACTGCAGCTCTCCAACTCACAAAATATGCATACTACATAATCTGAGATTTTGCAACCATATATTCTAAAGGACTCATCGAGCCCTGAAAGGCAAATGCTATCATTCAAGTTCTAATTACATGCTACCTGGGTTTTACAGAACAGAAAAAAAATGAGCATTGCACTTCCTAAATATATTTTTTGACCACAAGCAACTTCCAAAATAAATGCCCCAAATATTGTCCGAATGTATCACCGTACAAACAGCACAAAGCACTGGCCTATTCAAATTATGTTCGAGTTTCTCCCGATGCTGCTTCCACTTGATAAATTGGTCAATAAATGCCAAGTCAAATATTCAAGTAAATATATTTTCATTGTTATTGGCAGACGTATAATTAACTCAGAATAAAAGATACAAGAAATCAATTTATGATTACTTCTTCAGTTCCTCCCATTAGTCATCTACGTTATAATTGTGGTTCCACTTTAAAATCTTTATCCATACATACTCACACACACCATTTTGACTATATTATAAATCAAATTATTTCAATTACAAATTAGTATTGCATGAAACGGTGAAGCTTATATGTTAATTTTATTAGTAAGATACAATCATACTATTACCCATGTATATGAGCTGATTAAAAAACAATCCACATTTAAGAGCTTATATTAATTAGAAATTTCAGCAGATGTTTCTAAACAATGTTAAGGACTTGCTCTGTCTTTTCTCAAGTATAAATATTTGAGTCAACATTTTTTATGTATGTGTATTTTAGCAACAAATTACATTTCCATTTTCAACAAAACAGGCTGCTAAAAAAGAAAAATAGTACAAAGAGTAAACCTATTTTTTTTTTTCAAAGAAGACATATAAAGAGCAAATTTTTTTAACATTTGTTATCTGTCAGGTCAGTATCTTCACCAATCCGGGAAAAAGACATTTTGTAGAAAAACTTACCTAAGTGACCTTTTAAAAACTGCCCTAAACTAACGTAAAAGCTTCAGATACATTATTACATGTGGATTTTATGAAGAAAAAAAGTCTAAGAAGAGCTCAAGAAATCCGTTTTAATAAAATATTCTGTCATTACTCAGTTGTTACTTTCATTATGGTAGCTTAATTGTTTTTAATTATATATCATGGGCAAGTCATTTAACCTCTGTGTTTCCTCACCCATAAAGGGAGATTAATAATGGTGCCTCATCACAGGATTCCTGGCAGGGTTAAAGCAGTTAACATGGGTGAAGCGTTTAGAATAGTGCCCGGCATACAGTAAGCGCTCAGTAAGTGTCAGCTAAGCATTACCTAATTGTATGTTTTGCCTATTACTTCCATTAGCTTCCAGTTACCAATGCTTAAGTATCTGAATTCTTTTTAAAGAAAAAGAAAGCTACGTCATGACATTCTTTTTTTTTTTTTTTAATATTTATTTATTTGACAGACAGAGATTACAAGTAGGCAGAGAGACAGGCAGAGAGAGAAGAGGAAGCAAGCTCCCTGCCGAGCAGAGAGCCTGATGCGAGGCTCGATCCCAGGATCCTGGGACCACAACCTGAGCCGAAGGCAGAGGCTTTAACCCACTGAGCCACCTAGGCACCCCTAGGTCATAACATTCTTAAAGCTCTGCCCTTCCCATCAGCTTACAGTGTTCGCAGCTACTTTATCTGCTACTCAAAAGCAAAACAGGACCTAGGGTCTCACTTGAGTAACAGTCCAAACTTCTATTTTAAAGAACATCTTACTATTAGTAATCATTAATTCATTCAAACACCAAAGTAAAATAGGTGCTAGGCGCTGGACATAAGCTATGGAAACATAAGATGGTTAAGAAAAAAATTCCAAATACATTGCTTCCAAAACAGTGAGGGGGTACAAACACAAATTCAAGTAAGCACTCTTGTCTAATTTTAACATGGTACCCTGAACTGTAATTTTTTAAAATTTCCAAGCTGCCCAAGGGCGGGCTTCATAGGTGACATTTGAGTAAGACCTGGTAGAAGAGCAAAAACTCATCAGGTAGAGAAAGGATAGATGGCTACCTTGTTCACAAAGAAAACTAGAAATTCCTCACACTGGTAAGTTAAAATAGACATTTTTTAAGTAAACAGTCTTCCTCAAACAGATATCCCACTGCACAGGGCTTGCTTAGTTTATCTCTAGGTGTTGAATAAATATTTTTGAATGACTGTCCTCCCGTCTTCCCTCATAGGCAAGGTTATCATTAGGGCATGCTTGGATGATGTTCTTAGCTCCCCTCCTCCCAGGGCTCAGAGAAATCTTCCTAAAACCACTTTTATCACACTGCTCCCTGATCAAAAGCCTGGAATGCTTTCGTCCTATTCCCAGATAACAGCTCTCTGCTTTGACTAGATTTCTCTCCCAATATGCCTTGGGCATGTCTCCCTTTCATTCATATCCTCTCTCTGTCCCCAATACTTTTCTCCTATTACTTATTTCTACCTTTCCAGAATTCTACCCATCCTTCAAAATCTTCCTTCAAGAGGCCATTGGATTGCCTTGCTTCTATTTAAATAACATAACTTTCCAAATGATGCAGAAAAGAGAGATGCTAGTGAAAAAAATTACACTTTAGGATGAAAGAAATGTCCCAAATGTGGTAGAGAATTGAAAAATACAAAAGACAGAGACTGGCTGGAAAGTCACATTCCACCTGTTATATCAACAGGGCACACTTCTTCAATTATTTACTACTTAAAACGTATACGCTGCACCAACTACTTATTGAGCAATTATTTTTTCCAGTGACATCGGGCTCTTTTAAAAAGTCAACCATCCCACACCATGGACCATCAAGTCTTCATTCCTTAAACTGGTTTCCTTGGGACAAGTGCCTTGTTGGAATGAGTGTTCCCTGGACCTGGAGTCTGGAATATTACCCAGCGAGATGGCACTGCACTAACCAGCCCAGGGGTACGCTTCCTACTTGAAGGACAACTAGTTAAATAATAAAATATCTTCCAAAAGGCAATTTCGAATAGATTTTTTTTCAAGCTCTCCATGTCAAGCTACCTTAGATTCCAACTTGGCTTTCTCCTCGTTCAGCAGCTCGGCTGCTTTCTTCATTTCTTCACGACATCTGTTTATCTCCGACCTTACTGGAATACAAATGAAATCCATAAACACCTCTTCTATCTTTCTGGAGTCCCCAGGCCTATGCGCGTGGACAGCCGAGCCCCCTCCCTTCTCCGCCCGCGCCCTGGGGGCTGCCTTTCGCTCTAAGCCCCCACCTGGAGGAGACAAGGGACCCCCCCCTCCCAGCGGGCGACCGAAGCACCCACCTTCTCGGATCACGCGGCGACCCTCCTCGGCCTGATGCTCCGAGAAGATGATGTGCCGAAACAGGGACTCTAAACTCATCTCGCGCCGGGCTCCCGCGGATCCCTTGACGCCTTTTGGTACCTACGGGCGAGGAGTGCGAGGGGCCTGCAAAGCGCAGTGAGGAAGGAGGAAGGTTCAGGGCTATCCCCGGGCTGGCCTTGACTCTGGATGGGCCAGGTGGGCGCCAGCCCGGCTGCCGGCCTTTGTTTCCCCGCTTCACTAACAAAGGACAGCCGTTCACCCCCCTCGCACCCTCGCCCTGCCAGGGACAGAAGCCGGGCTTTCGTTCCCCGGCTGAACGCAGCTCCCCCGAGTCGAGGCCCCGGGCCCTTGCGGGTTTTCCTTCTGTGCTGGTGGCAAATAAAAATGGAGGGGCCCAGGCGGGGCGTCTGAGCCGGCCTGGGCAGCACCCCTCGGTGTTTCTGGCCTTTTCCTCTCCACCCCCTCTCTTTTTCGGGCGAACGTCCTCACAGTGTTCTGTCTCACAGTAATCCGTGTACTTGCTAACAATACCGTCGGCTGGAGCCCTTCCTGCAGGCCGCAGCAGGGGCCTCGGGTTGGCCTCGCCGGGTGGGGACTGAACTACGGCGTCTCGTTGGGCCCAGACTGCGTCGGGGGCTTCGCTTTGGCCACGTGGCCACAAAGGTCTTAAAGCCGCACTTGGACTTGTGGTGATCTTTCTCCGAGGCGCAAACACCTGGCATTATGAAGAACTAAGTACCCGGGATTCTAAATATAAACTGCAACGTCTTATCCTTTGACTGTGGCAAAGACTGCTATAAATGTGCAACGTCTGACATTCCGCCTTAATCATTCCTTTGTAATCAGGGCATATCTTTTTAGTCTGCTTTAAAATTAATCATTGCCTTTTGTAATCAAGCTTCAGTAATATTAACACTTCAATATCTGCACAATATGTGTCAGAGACCAAAGTGGTTGCTAATTAAAGCTTAAACATGAAAGGCACCTTTGGGATTTTTGCATGGGATTTTCAAATTAAAAAATAAAGCATTTTTAGTTTTAGTAGGCCAAAATTGTAACATCGTAATAAACATTTGACTTTTTTTCTGAATGTAGAACTGACATTGGCTAAACTTTAAAAAATAATGTTCAGTTAGATTGTGTTAGAATTGAAAGAAGTGTGAATTCTATCGCATCATCTGTATAAAAGTCTTAATATTCCATTAATGCTGTAGCATTAATGGGCTATAAGCTTTAACCTATTCCAAATTTCCACCTCAATTTCCATCAAGCCATGTAGGCATAAAACTTAATTTTTAAACTGTATTACAAAAGAATACTTACAGAAAAGTGTAATGCTGTAGAAAAGAATTATCCATAAACATACCATTCGGAAGCAAATATTAATAACATTTTGGCTACTGCCTTCCAGCTAATCCTCCTCACCTTGCATTTTTCTTTTACAAGCTTGGCAATATTGTGAATATGCAATAATAATAATTACAGCTAATACTACTTATGGAGTATATGCTGGGCACTATTCTGAACACAATCATTTTTACTATTTCTTATCGTATTAGATGAGAAAACCGAAAGCAGGAAAGTCAAGTGTCTTGCCAAGGTGCCATACCTTGTATATGGCAGAGCTAGAGCAGAAACCAAGAAATCTGAGATCAGAGGCCATGAATTTAATTTTGGATACTGCTCTATTTTCCTTTGATTACATCATAAGCATTTTACCATTTCATTGAAAACTCTTCATAAATACACTTTTATATCTTCATAATCCTCCATCATGTGATACATGTATAAAACTCAGATATACTGAAATAAATTTGACTCTTTTATCTGTTCAAGGATGGAAAACAAAACAGAAATTGTGGTTAACCATTTTCTTTGAGCACTCGTTTGGAAGCTTATGAACTGTGCCACAGCGCTATCAAAGGAAAGGGCTTCCAGAAGATAAATTATATTACTAATTAATATCACTCCCTTCAGAATTATTTCCCGTGGACTTGCACAGGGAGCATTCTCGCAAGGAGGCTGCTTTTCAAAAGCATGCTGCTCTTTAACATTCCAATTTTATTAGTTATACTCAAACTCACATTTATTATTTAACATGTTCTTTCTGTACTGAAAACTTGGCAGAGTGGAATTTGGGCAGCCTTTGGGGAGCCTAGTCGCCTCACTTGCACAGGCGTATGCAAGAGAGAAACTGCGGAAATTCTGGGATGGGGTTATGGGGGAGAAATGGCTTCTTCATCTTCTGCAGTCTTCATATCACAGAATATTTTGGTGTTTTTAAATCCCAAATTCAATTCTTCTTAGAGGCACTACTGCCATAGACATTAGCAGGGGTTTTCATTTTCTTTTATTTGTTGAAACAAACATGATTGTGCAAGCCCACAATTCAAATTTTAATTGTTTTTCTGTTTGTTTGTTTGTTTGTTTGTTTTAGATTTTATTTATTTATTTGAGAGACAGCAGGAGCGGGACAGTGTGGGGGGTGCAGAGCAATAGGGAGAAGCAGGCTCCCCTCTGAGCAGGGACCCCACTGTGGGGCTCCATTCTGGGACCCCAGGATCATGACCTTGGCTGAAGGCAGATGCTTAACCAACAGAGTCACCCAGGGGCCCCAAATTTTAAGTGTTTTATAATAATGAGTGAAAGAAACATGTCAGGATATTAAAATATTATTATCAAATACTAGCTTTATTCATGTATCATATACTTTATTCATATATATTCTTTATTATTGCTTTATATATTGCTTTATTCATATATATTCTTCAGTAAGATATTTATTCTTAACGATATACATGCTGATTACTTTCTACATTGCATTCTATGATATTCAGAGCAAGAGTAGCATTACTTCAATTTATGCCAAATAAAAATGGTATATGGCATGGTAAAACTAGGGCATACCATTTTCTGAAAATGGTATAAGTCTGAAAAAATGATTCATTCGACAACTGTTTAATGAGTCTCTGCTATTCATTCAACAAATATTATTGAGGATCTCCTATGTGCCATATTAGAGAAACAACGGGATTTAATAAAAACAGAACTACATAAAAACTATTTTTCTTCCCCCGGATATTTCTAACCTCATTGGAGAATTATTATTTTTTTCAGCATTTTGGCATCAGTATAAACAACTGCTTTCAGATGTTTCAACAGATGTTCTTCAGAAAGAAAGCCAATTATTTGCATTATGATACCCACATATGATTCTCAGATCTCAACTTTCCATCTGTACATGTTTCATTGAATTGCATACCTATGGAATATAAAAGTTAAGATCACTCATTGTCTCTCAACCTCAGACTTTTGTTCATAATAACTCTAGCACCTGGGTTATTGAGTCATTGATAATTGCTTTGCTAGAAGGCCTTACATAAGGCTATATTGCTCTTGTGATTTAAAATGTATTTCCTCTCCATTTTTAGATTGATGACTCCCCTAGGTTCTAAGCCAGGCTTGCAAATACCTACTAGCCCAGGGCATATATATTGCAATGAAAAGAAGAAAAGTAATTCATTTTTTTTTATGTTTTTCTTAGGGCATCTGCCAAAAAGAAAAACAAAATGTAGGTTCAACCAAGTTTAACAACCATTTATTGAGTATCTACTAAGTATAAAAAAAAAATCTCTGCTAGGTACTACAGATGATAGAAAATTGAAAGGTGCAAGCCCTGTCCTCCTGGAGGTCATTGTCTATCAAATGGGACATAGCATGCACAAATAACTCCTAAGCAGATTGTATATAAGAGCTTCCCCCTTGTGCTAGGGGAATATGGCAGAGGGAGAAAGAATAAATCTGACTTAGGTGATGGGGGAGACTTACCACCGGGGGATAGAATATGAGCTACCTTTTCAAGGAGGGTGTGACTTCAGTAGATAGCTAGTAAGGGGGGAAAAAAAGACAGTTCGATGAAGCCAACATTCAGATGGTCTTTAACACTTTTCATATTTTCCACAGGTGAGGGGTCTGTCAACTTTGCTCCATGTGGTCCATCTGTGGCAGTGGGTTTGAAGCACTAGAAAGGAAGAAAATAACAGCTAACACGTATTAATAACTTACTACACGCCAACTCTTACCTGAGACCTTGACACATCCTAATTCTCTTAAGCAACCCAATAAACTTATAAGTTCAAGGCTTTTATTTTTTTCCATATTACAGTTGGAGAAGTGAGGCAGAGAGAATTGAGTAACTTGTCCATGGTCACATATGGTAGCAAAATCAGGATTTAAACCCTGATAAAATCTTAAGGCAGATCCTTAACTACTTCATTTCCTGCTTCCAAAAACTAGAGGCTGGAGAAAATAAGACTGTTTCAGCAGCTGTGTTTCATTTCAAAGCAGATATATTTCCCAAAAAAATGCTTATCACCAACAAGTTAATATCCTTTCGGAAGACATTTTTTGACAACGGAATTCGGGCTAATAATGCAATCCGTGTATAACCAATTAAAATCAAATGTGATTGAAAGAAAAATAATCGAGAATGGATCATGCTTTGTAAATGCTTATTTAAGCAGCTGTATATCTAACATGTAAAACTAAAGATGAAATTTGTATACAAAGTATCATATTCAATTCCTAATATCTATATTTGTTTCCTAGAGCTGCTATAACAAAAATACCACAACTCAGTGATTTAGAACAACAGAAATTTATTTTCTCACAGTTCTGGAGGCCAAAAGTCTGAAATCAAGATGTTGGCAGGGCTCGTTCCTTCTGGGCTCTCTAAGGACAGTCAGGCCTTTGCCTCTTCATAGCTGCTGGTTCCTGCTGGTCATTTTTGGTGTTCTTCGGTTTTTAGATGCAACACTCCAATCTCTGCCTCCATTATCCGTTGACGTTCTCCAAGTCTGTCTCTGTCTCTTTGTCTCTTTCCTCTTATAAGACACCAGTCATATTGGATAAAAGACCTACCATACACCAGTATGACCTCATCTTAAATAATTACACCTGTGATAACCCTGTTTCCAAATAAACTCACATTCTGAGCTACCAGAGATTTAGGACTCTAATGTATTTTGGCGGGGTGGGGGGTGGGGACCCAATTCGATGCATATAGCAGACCTTAAAAGTTAAGTTGGAGGAAAGAGTTATGTTTTTTTTTTTTAAACTTAAGTGACTGATTTATTTCTATTACAATCGAAGTATTTCTTGCTTAAAGTATTTTAATGTTTAGTGTTTGTCGTAGACTTTAAAAACATCTTGCACAATCCTTTCATTTTATAGATGTTAGCACTGAGGCCTTGGAGGTGATGGATTTCCCCAACATGGCACAGGCAATTAATGTCAGAGCTAGGTCTAGAACTCCTTCCTAATTCCTTCTGCTCCAATGAAAGATCTTTTTTGTTCACCAGTGGCTTTCAAGTATTTCAGCTAAAAGAAGTCCTCTTTTATCTTTTTTCTGTATTGAACTTTCTAGTAAGAGTTTGAAGCAAGGGTGTAACAGCTAAAGTTCAGAGCGGGCCTGGGGCAATTCACCTACTGTAGGAGCCCTTCTCCATTAAGGAGATTAGATAGATAGATAGATAGATAGATAGATATAGGTGTATATAGGGAAAACACACATGCATAGATCCTTATGGATATATACAAAAATACACACACATATTTGATAAGGTCATATATATAAATACTTAAAGCTATCAATTTAATTTTCCATCTTACACTTCTATAATAGAAATGAAAGCAAACTGTCAATTCTTAATTATTGATTGAGAAAAACAAACTTGTTTTGCTTGTGAAATATATTGTATGAAGAAATTCCAACAACACATTAAGAGTCATGAAACAGCAAACTCTTTGGAAATAAAAAGCTGTAGTGACGCTGGTGGACTTGGCTTTTCACACTGTCAGGGTGAGGAGCCCAGCACAGGGTCTGGGAAGGCTGCCCCAGGTGTCCCTATCCAGGAGATTAGCCTGTCAGCTCTGGAAAACAGAAACAAAACAGAACCTGGAAACCACTCTTCTTCACCTTGTATAATTCATTTGTTTTAATAAATATTTATTGGTGGACACTATATGTAAGGGAAGTAAGAATTTTCAATTATAAAGATGAATAAATGAGGGCCTCGAAATCTGGTTGGATCAAGTTGTAGTTTCCATGACAATAAATTTAAGTAGTTTGGGATTACACAGAAAGAATTAAAAGAGAAATTCAAGGTGTGTTTTTTATCTTACCAGTTATTTGTTTTCATCATTAACATAGTCTTTGCCTACCTAATAAGTACATGGTTACTCAGCAAATAAATGACTCTTTGAATACATTCAAATTTAGGTCAACAATTAACATATTCTCTTATTATAATTTCTATGGAGATTTCTATTAATTTCAGGAAATTAGTCATAGTGACTATTTGGAAATTTGGGATAAATTTTAATATCTCTATTACTTTCAATGAATTATTCACAGTGAGTCTTTAGAAAGTTTGAAAAAATGTAATGTCTATATATACACATATATGGTGAACTAGATAAATCCTTTTTCTTCTTAAAACAATTTGCTAAATTGCTCATTTGTCAGGATAAAATTACTTTATGCTTCCAATGTTGGAATGACTTAGCGGCCCTAGTATAACAGTATTACCTTATAAAAGCCAGACACAGTCATTATTTACCCTTCATGATGCCATAGACAGTTCAAAATGTTTTATCATAGTTTACATGGCTCATAAAACTTATCTTTTATTTGACATTGCAGGTGTGTTGATAATAGAATATGGAAACTCTGTAAGATGGTTAAAGGAAACAATTAATTAGCGTTGAAATAAAAGAGCTCAGTAAGAAACATTTTAAACAGAATAAGCTGATTATTTCACAGGTAATAGTAAGTAGTTGTGGAATAGAATGGAAGGGAATGCATACAGAGCGAAAGGAATTTAAATACCTGAAAACAAATAAGGAAATACTGCAAATATTAGAATTACTGAAGTCGTATATACATCATCATTCGAAATTTGTTGGTCTTGTAATTCTGTTCCTGCTAGATCTCATTATTCTACGTATGAAATGCGTACATCAATAGGTTTCTTAAACTGTTTGATAATATACCTTTACAATTTCCTTTTTCAAGATGTTAATGCAGAGAAAAGCAGGAAAAGGCTGAGATCCTGAACTCTATTGTGCCTTAGCCTCGAGTGAATAAATGCAAAGGTTGTGCACACAGGATCCAAACACGCATAAAAAAGATTCATGGTGATATTCTTAGAAGAAATTAATAAACCCTAAGAGAACTTGTCAGAAGAATGTCCTAAAGATGATTTTATTTCAGTAATTGTTGTATTTTAAATGCTTTCATTTTCTTCTGTGATGTCTTTTATCTTACTTACAGATGCTATTACTCATAAAATATGATATTTCGGTCCAGAAGGCTGTAACTGTAAATGAGACATAATATTCTCATCCAGAAGTAGATAAGGGGATTCAAATCTCCTGCTTCACGGTGTAAGCTGATTACTGCAGAGGTCAGAAAGCTAGTTTCCACTTCCTTTAAGTGCCAGCTATGATATTTTACATAAATGACCAGACACCTGTGTTTCCTTTGATTCGGCCCCCTGCATCTGGTTGGCAGCCCGTGTCAGTGGTTTGCAAGATAGACTAGGAATTCTGTGCCTCGGGAGTGGGGAGATGACCTTAGGGGGAGGCCATGAGGAATGACCACAGACATCTTCCATAAAGTGTTCATTGAAGAACTACTGTGTCCCGGGCTCTGCCGCAACAGTGAACAAGATGAATGAGCTAGCTCTCTGCACGCATGGAGCCTACAAGCCAACAGGCAGCAAAGTATACACATTCATTAACTCAAGGCACACAGAGCAAGTGTAAGTGTGAAATGTAACTGTGTGGGGCAAGCACCCGCCGCCGATGGTGTGGGCAACACATCTGTGCTCTCACGAAGCCCGTATGCCAGGACAGAGCTGGTGTCTGAGTGGGATCACTGCACCGACCAGGATGGTGAAGAGGTCAGGGCTGCAGCGTGCAGGGCCCTGAAAGCGATGGAAGCAGTCCAGATTGTATTCAGAATGCAGTGGAAGGCCAAAGAGGAATCTGTAGGAGACTGAATGCAGTTTAAGAATAAGAGGGTGACCCCTAAGCATTGTTCCCTTGTGGAGGTGTGACATCATACCACTGGATGGGGTGTTGACCCAGGTCCAATGCTCAGGGTGGCTGATAACTAGCTAGGAGACTTTGAGCAAGTCACTGACTCTCTTTTCCCCTTATTCCACTTGTTTTCACTGGGGAGAGGAGAGGCAGGATTAAAGAAAGGAGGCAATAGGAGAGTTGAAAAGGGGGAAAAAAATCCTCTTAATATTTAGAGATGGAAAGTTCAGATAGTAAGTTGGAAAAACAATCAAACAAACAAGTAAGAATTTCATCTTTAATAGCTCTTGAGCAAGAAGCAGTCATCCCAGTCCGCACCCTGGAAAATTCCAGTGTAGGACAGATAGAAATGAGTATAGAATTATATTAGAATCATTGTTTTGGTCACTTTGATTAAGAGTTAATATCAGGGATTTAGGGAAGAAAAATTCAAGAGTCATGCCAGAATCCACCCTATATCCATCAGATTTAGTTGTGCATAAGCTTGTGCAAGCAGAAATCCACACGTATACCCACTGTGGCAATAAAAATATTTAAATACTCTGCAGGGTTTGGTAAATAACCACCCCCCCCAGACCTCCACCTCCAACTTCCACCACCAGGGCTCCCAACTCCATGACCATCCAGAGCTCTCACAACCTGGCAACTAAGAGGTAACACTCAGCAAAGAGCCTCGAGGAGCCTGCTCAGGGTCAGTTCTGATTTCTCAGTGCCTGAGCCTATCTGTATATTGTCTTCTTGAGGCTATCACAAATCACCACAACTTTGGTGACTTAAAACAACACAAATTTGTTATCTTATAGTTCTGGAGGTTACAAATCCAATATGGGTTTTCCTAGGCAAAAATCAAAGGATCCACCGTCCTTCTGGAAGCACTCGAGGCTAATTTGCTTCCTTGCCTGTTTTGGCTTATAGAGGTTCCCTGCACCCCTGGGCTCCTGCTCCTTCCTCCATCTTCAAGTCAGCATGGTAGCCCCGTAAAATCTCTCTCCTCTGCCATTCCTTCCACTCTGTTATAAGGATGCTTGTAATGCTATCGGGATAAGTCAAGATGCTCTCACCACCTCAAGATCCTTAACTTGATCACAACTTGAAAGTCCCTTTTGCCACATAAGGTGACATAGTTTTCAGGGATTCAGGGATTTCATAGGTTTCAGGGATTAGGATGGAAATGTCTTTGGGGGTCCTTATTTTGTCTACAATGGTGGTTATACATTTTAAATATCATACCTAAGTGTATATAATATCCTACCTAGACTTCTCATAAAATAAAACTGAGTGTGTTGCAAAATGTGAGATATAAGGGAAAGGATCTGACTCATCTAGAAAAAAAAATTTTTACAATAGGTCCATATCTCAAAAACTTTCTGGAATACTGCAGACCTTTAATCTTCCTGTCTGGTTTAGTAGTGACCAGTATCAAATGGATGAAATGGTTGAAGAGAAAAGAGTTGGAGCAACACAGAAAGGAGTGTAGAGGACAGAAGGAGTTAAGGGCCACTCATTTGACTCTCCTGTGAGGGCTCAGGAGAGAAGGACAGAGCAAGGACCTTCAAGTGGATGGACCTCAGGGAGGACAAGAGAGGACTTTAGAAACAGATAGGAAATGTCCCCCCCTCCCTTCCAGGGCCAACTGTCTCCCAATCTGTGATACTGAGGGGCAAAGGAAGTGAAAAATGACAGTTTAAATTTCTTCTGTAACTGAATGTTCATGGAAAGACTTGGGATTGACTTGATGAGGCTGGGGGAAATTTGGAGATGAGTAAGGGACAACGAATCTAGTATAGTTTATCTGCTTTCGGGGACGGGCCCATATGTGATGGGCCTTTGTATATCAGAGTGCCTTGTATGCAACGGGAGTAAAAGTCCTGAAACAAAAACGAGGAGCCACAAGAGAATGTTGGCTTCACGAGGAAGCACCCGGTTTTTTTTTGTGCATTGTGGATTTCCAGCTCCCAGAATGGTGCCAAGCTAGTAGCAGGTGCCCAGGAAATCTGCATTGAGTAAATAAAGGAGAAAAATAAATGTATGCAAAACTTTCGTGTAAATAAACTTTCTGGTGTAAATAACAAACATTTAAACGGTTGTTGTAATAACCAGGAAATGCTGGAAACCAATACTCAGTTCAATGTGCTCACATTGTGATATAATGTATCAAAGCTTAAGCAATCAGGTAAGTTGCAAAGGCCTGTATTCCTGCTAGGGTTGCCAGATTTAGCAAATAAAGATACAGCATGCCCAGTTAAATTTGAACGTCAGATAAACAATGAGTGATTTTTTTAGTACAAGTGTAGCCCAGGTATTGCATGACAACCTAGGTATGGAGCTGTATTGCATCATATTTCAGATAAATTATGACTCGGTAAAAATGTTGTTTTTAATGATTGTACCATAAAGGAAGGAAAAGGAGGTGCTTTCACTCAATTATGTTCAATATGAGGGTAGGGCAAGGTAAAAATCGTCTGTGTCATGATGTGCTGTTTTAAAAGCATGCTTTTCTGTGAGCGAGTGCCCATGGAGGAGGACTGAAATTCAGCTTCTCATAAATTCTGCAGAGCTACCAGGGAACAGTAATCAACAAGGATAAAATCTGAAAGGAAGGTCAGTGAGGCAGGTAAGAGCTGCTGCATCCAGATTACCTAAAGCACACACAGCTCCACGGAGCAGGATGGGGAAGAGAGCACGAGACTAAGGAGAGAATCATCCCGTGTGAGCCTCATTAGATTGCCTTTAGGAAAAAGTCCCCAACTGCCCCAATAGCACTTTATTTTATGTGCACGTTGTGCTTGCTTAGTCCATAATATAGAGGCGAGCATGTTCCATGGACCAAGTGGTTTGTCTTTGTGATGCCCTGTTGCTGGTGAACTAATTCACTGTTTTTCTCAGAAAGGACAGGGTGTTGCTGTATTTATTTGTGCCTGATCAGAAGAATCTCTATCGATACTTTTTTTTTTTTTTTTTTCCATGAGGCATTTAGATGCTACCTGGCTGTTAAGCCTGAAAATACCAGATGGAGCTCGGGAGCAGAGCAGACACTGTTGTCATAGAAACAAGATGCTATCCCAGCTCTATGCAGCTGCCATCTCCCCCCACCCCCCCCTCGCCCGCCCCTTTCACTGCCAGGAGTTCTGATAGGAGCAAATACTGATACAATACAGAGCTTCTCCCCCGCCCCTCCTTGGAAAATAAAGCTACATTTCAAGGGCTGCAAGACAATTTGTTAATGGGTCCCTCAGCTAATGGAGAGCCTAAACTTATGGAAAAATGATTGGATTTCCAGGTCTTCTAATCAGAGTTCGTATAACTGGGAAGCCCATACCTTGATATCATCTTCTTCCCCTAAACGGCAGTGATGCATTTCTCTTCTCCCAAAATGAGACCATATCCTCTGTGGCCAAGGGAGCCTCAGTGTTGACATTCCTGGAAAATGCAACCTAAGTGCCCACAGTCTCTCTGCAGTGTGTGTACTCAGCTCGAGAATAAGGAGTGACCTCTCCGGGTTCTCTGAATTGCCCAGAGGAGCTGCAGAACGCTGAGTACGCAGGCGGGCTATGATGAATTCTTGTGGCTTGATGTCCAAACTTGAGGGATGCAGTTATTGGCCACGGTCCCACGCTGATGCCTTTTCTCTTTTGGGCACCTATGGCATCCTCAAGGGCATTTGGCTGGGAGGGAAGTGCCCACCACGGATGGGAAGAGGAGCAGCAGGCAGTGGTTTCTGGAGGCAAGGCTGCACTTGCGCTGGGTAACAGGTTAAACCCCAAGGCCTTGAGGGTCTGGCATCCGAGGAGTCCTAAAACTGAGATGGCTTAGGGCAATGGTTCGTGAACTAGTTTCCTACTGCTTCAGGAAAAATGATTGCAAATGGTGGCTTAAAACAATACAAATTTATTATTTTACAATTCTGAAGGTCAAATGTCCAAAATCTCTTACACTGAGCTAAGAAGATGTCAGCAAGGGCACCTGGGTGGCTCAATCAGTTAAGCATCTACCTTGGGCTCAGGTCATGATCCTGGGGTCCTGGGATCTAGCCTCACGTTGGGCTCCCTGCTCAGCGGGAAGTCTGCTTCTCCCGCTGCTTCGTTCCCCTGCTATGCTCTCTCGCCTGTGCTTGTTCTCTCTCTCTCTCTCTCTCTCTCTCTCAAATAAATAAATAAAATCTTTAATAAATAAATAAAAATTTTAAAAAAGGAAAGAGATGTCAGCGGGGCTGGTTCCTTCTGGAGGTTCTAGGAGAGGATCTGTTCCTGCTTTTTCTCACTTCCAGGGCCCACCTACTTTCCTTGGCTCCTTGCCCCTCCCTCCATCTTCAAAGCCAGCAGCCTCTTACTTCCATCCTCACTTTGCCTTTTTCTGTTGTCAAATCTCCTTCTGACTCCCTCTGAAAAGACTTGCGATTACATTTATAGCCCCTCAGATAACCTGAGACAACCCCATCCCAAGAATCTTAATTTAACTACATCCATAACCCCCTTTTTGCCACATAAGGTAACACCCACAGGTCCCAGGAGGGAAGAGAATGTGGATATTTTCGGGGATCAATATTCTTTCTACTGCAGTTCCCAAACCCAGATGATCATCAGAATTACCTGGGAAGCTTTTCAAAAATAAAGATTGCCAGGTCCTGCAGGAGGGTGAGCCTATCAGAATGGCTCAGGATGGGCCGAGGGCTGAAAATCTCTTTGTGAGACTCTCTCTGTTTTCTGTTGAAAACTTCCGTTAAGGGCTTCTTCAGGCTTTTTCTGAAACACATGCGGTGAGGATTTATGACACTGTGATTGGGTTTTCTAGATCATGTTCAGGGTCAATGAGTGTATGGGAGAGGTTTTAAAAAATGTGTTTGTTTGGAAGCTTGGAAGGTCATACCATCCTCTGAGGTTCAGAATACTCCCACACAATGACTCTGGCAAAAAACTGTGTCACGTGAATGGGGCCCAGCAACCCTTCAGTTTCATGGTAAAAATACCAAAATTGTTTGCTAATGCCTCCCTAGACCTTTAACCATATGAAATATGTCTCTTGATATCTGGGATCAGCTGTTGTTCCTTCTCCTTGCGGAAACTTTTCTACTTAGCGCCTCGGAACATTCTCTCCCTTCCTAGACGCTCCTATGTTGTTCTCAGAGCTCTGAAAGTTGCCTATTTTGTCTGCTTTAAGAAAAATGGCTGTGGTAGAGGAAAAAAAAACCAACCATATAGTATCTTTAGAAAAACTGTAAATATTTCATCATTTCTTACTAAACATACATTATTTACTCTGTAATGTAAATATTTTATGGCCTGCAACTGGCAATTTTGGAATATATTGGTATGTTTGGAGAATTGCGGTTCTGTTACAAATCCGACACTGCACACCCAGCTCATATTTAACTTATACAACTCTTTAAAAAGCATTTAACTCTCAGCATTAAGGAAGTAACAGAAACTATTTTTCAAAGGGGCCTTGAGGACCAGACTTAGAACCTGAGACAACACATTTTTTGTTAAAGGCAGAAGCTGGAAGCTGTAACAGCCCGGGACTTCCTTCACTACAGGATGACAGCATCGTACAATTACCCATGCCTTCGTGGATCTGATTTCATGCAGTGGGGAAAAGGGGCAGACGTGCCCACAACCAGCTCATTAGAATGCTCACGATCTGGTTGAGAGTGGAACCTGAGAAGAAGAGTTTTACCGCCCACAAAAAGGCAAAAGGCAGAGAAATCTTTCCCCAGCTTTCAGATCAGTATTTGGAGCTCTGCATAAGAGAAGAAAATCTTTTCATTAAATAAAATGGCTCAATGTCAGAACATTTAAGCCAGATTTTCAAATATGAACCTAAACTATTTGGAGGTTTTTTTTTAATTCCAGTGACTCTCCAACATAGAGGTCATAGAAGCTGCCATCATTCTAAATTACAGCCCATTTCAGAGGTTGGCTGTAATCCAGGAGGTTGCATTATTCCAAATTGCCTGTCAAAAACTGTCAAAACACTGCCATTATCAAAAAGTAGTCCTTTTAAATAATTTTCTCACTCTTTTCCCTGAAACTTTGCTAGCATTGAACCTTAATATCATAGCTTATAGGCATAGTAAGTGAAAGCCTTTCAAATGAGAAGTAGGTGGGGGGGGGGTAAAACATTCTAGGCATACAACAGCAACATAGAAAATTCTAGGCAGAAAATTGAATGGAGTTTAGAAATGCTGTGGTCCCCAAAGCAAAGCCATTGTTAATCTGCATGTGAAATGGTAACCAAAGAATTCATAGTCATGAGGCCCAACAGCATGACTTTCCCCCATGCTTAACACATGGAAAGAATTCTATAGTAAGTTGCTAAACTTCCTATTATTCCTTGTGTTCCTCTCCTTCCATACCAACTTTCTTAAGAAAAGTGTTGTATCTTCCAGATTACTGATGTCCTTTCCTTTCATCTCATAAGTAGAGAAATTGACACCTGGACAGCTACCTGATTTACCCAAGGCTTCAGATAGAGACCTAAACCCTGTACTCTTTTTAATACACATTCCAGCTTTCCTTTTGACTTGGAAATCCATCTCCTTTTACCTTCCTTTCTTTACTTTAGACTTGACTCTACAGAATTCCCCTCCTTGGATTAGAAAACCTATTCCCAAAAGAGTAACCCTTGCCACCTACATTCTCTTAGATAAAGCCTTGATGCGAACACTTCCATCCTCCCAAAAGAATTTCAGCAACTATTTTGCTTAAGGCCATTTATCTTTTAAACTGTGTAAGATGACAAAATATTTTAGAGAGACTGCTTTTATTTTGAGTCATTACAATTCAAGCAACGAATTAGGAAATCAACAGGGTAATTCAGTCCTACAATCATTGTGACAGTCGTATTTGTCAACAACTAGTTTTCAGAAGAAATGGAACTCAAAGAAAATACATAGCTTCCAAATTCAGACAGGAAGATACATAGAAATATTTCTTTAAGCTATCAGTAGTATATTATAGAGGAAATTTAACATGCAGGTGAATTTTTTTAACAGGAAGACAATGCTTTGAACAAACTTAGCAGAAAGATATTTCAAAATAGATCCGCAGTTTCAGAGGATGCCAGTAATATATGTAATGGTGCTTGATCTCATTAACAAGGAGCTCAAACTCTGCAGCTACCATAAAATACAAATCATCATCAGCACATTCTTGAGAGCAGTATATCTGTCTGACCCAACTTCTGCTCTGCAGTTAACAATTTTGTTTTAACCCATAAAAAATAAATTCTCATCATCGCCAAATTGTACAAATGGATTCCCAAAAGATCACACTTGAGCCTAGAGCTCATGGTTCCTAGTGTTCAGCAATCTCTAGGGCTTGGGAGATGCTCTTTTAAAATCACTGACAAGCCGTTATTAACTCAATATCAACAACGACAACCCCAAGACCTTCCAGTGGGAGATACCATGGAACACTTACCCTCATTGATAGAGCATTTTGTTGAGTACTTGGGGTCCTTTACCAGCCTAAAATATCTGAATTTGAGAAAAATTACTTAAAGAAGCATTTCCCAAGCTGTGTTTTAAGGAATTCCTAACATTCCTTGTGATTTTATAAGGCTTTCCTTAAAAAAAGCAAAAACAGTGATTCTGTAGGAAAATAGGTTGAGAAATTGCATTTTGTAGTCCCCGGAGACCCAGAATGCACATTAGTTTATTAAAGGTTCTGAGATATCCTGCAATCTGCGATGGAGAAACCTGATTTGTAGAGTTGAACACAGTGTTCCCAAACATATTTGTCCATGACCCTTTCCTCAAGAAGCATACTTCACCATGGTAGGGTCAAAGATGTTCTACAAAATACAATTTATGGTTCAAAGCCTATTATGATTTCTGTTTAGGTAGCTACCAGAGCTTGTCCACAGGCCACCCAAGGATTTCCAAAAGTTGAGATCCTGGTCTATGCTAATATTCTGATAAACTATTGATCACCAGGCGGACAGAACATGAGTGTGTTTTGAACAAAGTAAATCACCACTGATAATTTTGCTTGAAATATAGGTCCTCCTGACAGTAAAAATAATGAACATTTATTAGGGACTATGACATGTAGAGACACCATTCTCAGTACTTAGGGTATAAACTCATTTAATCTGTATGAACATACCCATATTTTTTCCCTTTTCCAGGTAAGGAAAGTGGGACACAGCAAGAATGAGATTAAGTTACTTGTCAAGTTTATAAACAAGTAAGTGAGATTCAAATTTAAGCCACTTGGTCCCAGAATTCCAGGATTGGCTATTAGGCTAATAATACATGTGCACAAACACACATACACACATGCTCATTTTTACAAATGCGTATGTGGGTTCACGCATGCACATTAATTCCCATAGACTTCTAAGTGTGACCAATATGTCCTTATGTCTCCTCAGCCTGAGAATAGAATAAAAATAGGATTATAAAATAAATAGCACAGTACTAGCTCACTTTGAAGACAACAGTTTCCTTTAGAAATAATGCCTTATGTCACTCTGCTCCCAGACAAGACTACATGTAAGCACTGTAGCAGAATTAAGAACTGTAATTCTCTTTAATTTAACTGATTTTAAGATACTAATAACAGGGACACCTGGGTTGCTTAGTTGGTTACGTGTCTGCCTTCCGCTCAGGTCATGATCTCAGGGTTATGGGATTGAGCCAGGCCTAGAGCACGGAGCTTAGCGGGGAGAGTCTCTTTCTCCCTCTCCCTACTCCCCTCCCCCACTCATTCTCTATCTCTCTCTCTCTCAAATACATAAATAAAATCTTAAAAAAAAAAAAAGAATTGGTTCTAAACTCAAAAGCCCCCACTTTTGGTTGACTTTTTCTGAACTGAACTGCTTTCTCCTTAAAAAAATTCTCTCAACCTCACACTTATTGAAGAAAGGTGAGAAGTCTTTGCACACATAACCAATGACCATTATAATGTCACTTGAAAAATTGACCCAAGAAAGAATATTCAATTATGAATAGGAATCATGGTTTTTACCCATTCTATAGTCATGTTTATTAGCTTTTGCAAAATCTAACATATCTATTGTGATTTTCCTATTAAATCTTTTTTTCTCAGATTTTATTATGAATACAACCACGGTGTGGCCCATTCCTGTTATCCCAACTGCATGTAGCTCTTTTTCTAAATTGTATCTTCCTTTTGTACTTAATCATCATTTGGAATGATAGATGACCACAAGGAGCTATATCTTGCAACTGTTCAGATGTTTCAATAAATCACAAACAGTCGACACATCCCTTTGGTGTACGTATCCAGCTAAAAATGAATTTAAATGGCAGGTTTGTGAACAAAGTCAGGGGAAAGTCTGTCCACAAAGTGGATAGCCCTAAGCACTCTCTTCCACCTGTTTATTTTCAATCTGGTATCTGTAATCAGTCATACTTTAGTCCTTGTATATTAAATAAGATGAATTATAACGTTTGAACCAGTTAACTATGCAAGTGAAGAATAAAAAGGTCTAATTTACAATGCAGCTGAGTGAAAATTTTACCATGACTTCTGTTTCCACACAAATTTATATTTTAGCTCCTTTGTAAGAGACGAGTTCCGAGTCAGGAGTCCAACAAGCAAATGTATTATTTTATTTATTGATTTATATTTATATTTTTGGTTACAGACATGCCTCACTGAATTATGTTCCTACTTCTTGTGTGTAAAATAAAGAGAATGTTCCTACTCACATTTGAGCTGTAGACAACTTGTCTCTTACCCACTTTGCACTTCAGTTAGAAGCTTATGTATGCTGCCTTCTGTTTTATGAAAAGAATATGTTACTCAAGCTTGAAGGCTAAACATGAGCAAATTGCAAGACTTAATGGAATGGCATGTTTCTGAGATGTATTTTCAGAGGATGTATTTTCAGGAGGATGTTCTTGCCCTGGGACAGGGGCTCTGGTGTCGTGGCCTTTGGAGCTCAGTGTGACTGTCATGTTAAGATCTCCCCCTTCTCCTCCATGAAACTCATGTAGTGCCAAGTGACCAAGGTTTTCAGCGAAGAGAATTCAATGATTTTCTCAAGCAGAAAGGTTTTCAGGAAGGGTAAGGAGCACTGAAGATCATCCCTAAGTCCTCTGGGGATATCCAACACAGAATAATGTCTTAAGGACAGTCTGCAAATCATGTTAATATAACATCTCAATGAAGGGACAAACAGATTAGAATCTTGATATAATACCTACTTTTGTGGTTAAGATCGACTGTGGAGGCAATTTTTTGTAATTCATTGTTCTGTTGATTTCAAGATAACCCTATGTGCCAAGCACTGCGTAAAGCATTTTGGACAAATTATCCCTTTGCATGCTCAAAATACCTCTATATTATAGATACTGCCATTATTCCCACTTTAAGATTTTTTTTTTTAATTTAACAGACAGAGATCAGAAGTTGGCAGAGAGGCAGGCAGAGAGAGAGGGGGAAGCAGGCTCCCTGCTGAGCAGAGAGCCCGATGCGGGGCTCCATCCCAGGACCCTGGGATCATGACCTGAGCTGAAGGCAGACGCTTAATGACTGAGCACACCCAGGCGCCCCCATTATTCCCACTTTAAAACTGGGTTTATCGAGATTAAGACATGAGTCCAGAGTTACACAGTTAATAAAAGGTGGTGCTGAACCTCAAACTAAGGTCTGTTTGGTCAGTTTCTGCTCATTTGTGGAATGTTTTGTGGACTAAACCAAAATCTCATCCTTGTTTAGATTTCTGCATTCATTTCTCCCAAAGACTTATTTTCACATAAATTCATAATCTCTTCCCTTGCAAGGCAAAAATTCAATGCTATTTAATCTTCAAAGGATGTGTTGAATGCTAACAAGCTACTCAGGCATTTGGGGAGATGGGATAAGGGAGGAGAGGGTGTGGGAATCAATTCCTGGAGTTGCACTTTATTTTAATTTTGATGTTAGGAAATTCTTGAGAAATTATTTGAATAATTACCGTCATCCCACTACAACTATTTATTAAGTTCTCACAAGGCATCAAATGCTGCGGACACATGGTTTTCACTTAATGGATTTGCTCTTTGAAGTAAAACCCTCCTCTACCCACCTCCTTCTCCCCAAAGAAAGAGGAAGAAGGAAGAGGAGGGGGGACAGAGAGACAGAGAAGAATGGGTTTTGTTTTCCTTCCTTAGGAAGTCTGGTTTTCCCCAGTTGAATTCAGGTGCTCTGGTTTTTCTCTATCCTATCGAAAAAATAATTCTTCCATCCCTTAACATTGTGTGGTCTCTGGAATTAGGGCTCTTTTTCTTACAAAAAATGCAGCAATGGCCAAATTTCCACAGCCTGGAGAAAAGGAAAGATTGAGACAGTGTTCTCAATAATTGCTTCAATTCTCCCCCTTGTGAGAGCCGTGGGAACTTGGCCAGCAACTATTAGAGATGTTGGATTGATTTCCCTCCCCCTCCTGTTACTGTTTCCTCTGCCTAAAATGCTGTGCTTCCCTGCTAAGCTATCACAACTCCCTCTCATTCCTCAGGTCAGATGTCACCTCCCCCAGGAAACCTCAACCGACATCCCTTTCTCCCCACTTCCCTGATGACCGCTCATTCCCTCCATCCCCAGAAAAATGAATCACCTCTTCCCCTTTGCTCCTGTAACACTTCATTATACCATTCCCCTGACATTAATCACTTTGTGTTATAGTTAGCTATTTGCTTTTCTGTGTTCCCCTGAAAACTGTGAATGTTCTGAAGGCAGGGAATTTTTTTAAAATTCACCAATATGCCCCCATAATGCCTGGTATGTAAGAGGTGCACAGTACATCTTTATTTGATCAGGTTTGCACCGGAAATGGCCAATACACCACTTCAACCAAATTCCAAGGGAAGAGATTTTTCCCTATGTTAATGCCTCCATTTTTTTGTGGTAAAGGTCAGCTTCACTGCTCCATGGCTCAGCACCATGCCTACATTTTATTTTATTTAAAGATTTTAGTTATTTATTCAAGAGAGAATGAGCAAGAGAGAGAGCATGAGGTGGGAGGGTTAGGGGGAGAAGCAGACTCCCCTTGCTCAGTGGGGAGCCCAATGTGGGGCTCGATCCACCAGGATCATGACCAGAGCCAAAGGTGGACTGAGCCACTCAGGCAACCCACCACATCTACATTTTAAAGCCTAGGTACACTTGAATGAGTTTGTGCAACATGCTTTGGGTGAGGAGGGACCTATGGCTTTATGGGTGTCAACTGAATCAAAAAACTGGGAGGAAAATCACATAAAACAACAAATCCTGATTCTTACAGTGGTTCCAATAGTTGAGTAGTTCCAATAGTTGAGTCTGTTTCTTACTTGTGTGTGGTAGAACACTTTCTTTTGGGAACTACTTCTCTTGCCCCAAATGCACATGGAGTCGGTGGGACTGTCCATCATGAGATGCTGCTAATTCTCAGGGGCATGCCCTGGCTTCATCAGAACACTCCATTCCCTGGGCACAGTGACTGGTGGGTTGGGGTAGTTACCTTAGCAGAACCAACTGGTTGGTGTCTTGTTTCAAAATTAGGTACATATTGGTAGGGATGTTGGGAGTTGAGGAGGGGAAGAAGAGAGAATGTGAAGCAAAAACAGAGCAAGACAGAGACAGGTGGAACCTCTTACCTTGTGAAATCATCATGGAAGCCCATGAACTAGACCAATGAGATGGGACAGATGGGAGTGCGGAAGGGAGAAGATAGTACACATCATGGGGTAAGATAGCCAGAAGAGTGCTCTGTGTCTCCATGTACTGATCCATACAAAACCAGTATAAAGATTTTTAACTGGTTTATCCTTGCCAGAATCCCTGAAAAAAGGATTCCTGCAGGCCACACCAACTCTCAGCATCTCTGCCTGTCAGAGGTCTCCACATGGTTACAGCAAGTATGGGAATAAATCCTTTATAGAGGAAGCACAGCTGAGAGGCAGAGACAGACACTTTCCTGATGACTTCATCCAGCCTTCCTTGAACTCACCAACAACACTCAACAATAAATGACCTTTTTGGACTAAGCTAGCTCGAGTTTGGTTTTTCTCACTTGCAACTGGAAGAGTGACCAATAGATTTTTCTAATATACAGATTTGCTTCTCATTTTCAGGTTATGGGCAAAGCACTTCAAGAGCAATGATACGGGACCACCGAGTTCATTTTGATGGTATATTTGACAGTTACTTTTGGGAAGGACAATTTTATAGGAATGGGCAGGTCAAGAGGGTTCAGAATCACACTCTATTAGAGCCCATGCATCACCTATTAATCCGAGATTAGTTCCCAACAACATTTCTTGCTTACATAAATACATCCGGGTCCCTCAAGAGTGACCACTTTGGCCTTCTAGGGTTTCCACTAAAGGATGTCAGTGCCTATGGAGTCTGCCCAAATGTGCACTTCCTCTGACATAGAGTGAATTTATATTCTGAGTATCTTGGTACTCAAACTATAATAAAGGTGCTTGGTAAGAAAAGTTTGACATTAACGAGCTTTGTCTTAGTTTGCATTGTTTTTTTCTGTAAACTAAAAACAAAACAAAACCCCAAACCTTAATAATTTAAAATGACCATTGACCACTCAGAGTTCTCACATTTTCAGTTTTCCTGTAATAGATCATGTCTCCATTGAAGTGGACTATTAGAGCTGCCTGAAAAAGTATTGTTTGATGTCTGTAAGCACAGTCAGCAATCAATAATTTGAAATTTGTACCATTTGTACCTTTAAGTCCTGGCACATCATTTTTTTATTTCATTCAATCTGCTTACTGTTGAAGAAAAAGGATTTTGAACCATTGCCACAGAGCACATTTATGTGTGAAACAAGGTTCATTTATACGGTGGGAAGTATATCATTTTGACGTTTATTTGCAATATTAATTGTATATATTGATTCCATTTTTTTTTTCAGAAATTGTGAATTTATTATAAATACTACCACTGATGACCTTATTTTGGTGAGAATATTCTTCAGCAGAACTTGAAAACATTTTGGAGTCAAGTCATAGCTCTTAAATTCAGAAAGACAACATATGCTGTAATATTAAATTAAAATTCCATAATCAGTTGTTAGTTCAAGGACAAACCCAAGCAGGAAATGCATTTTTTTTTAAATGTTGTCTCTTAGCTGTTAGATTAAGGATGAGTGACCTTTGGTTTGCGCTCTTCTTTACTCATTTCTTGTGCTTGATCTTAGCCAAATATAAATGTAGTGTGAAAAGTGATCTTGAGTCATTTCTAAGTGTCACCCGTGTTTTCAGTTAGTAATCATAAGAGCAGCCTATCTCAAGGTCTCTCTCTGCCCCTCCCCATTTCATGCCCTAGCACAGGGGAGGTTTGAGGTTTGGAACAGCTGAGTCATGATCCTTTCAAGGAACACTTGAGTTCCGCACACTCAGGAAGAAGTCAAAGAGTTGCCACCCAAGAATCTGGGAGTCGTCTTGAGAAAGAAGAAGGTTCCAGGTTCCTCACAAGGGATGAGATGTTATGAAAGTGTTGGAAGGGATATGGGATTTTGGCCGGGCAAGCTTGTCCCTGGGGGATTGCTGCCAGCCAGAGGGAAACACTTGTCCGAGAGGACAGCTACCCTCCGGGAGAGAGCAAATCTGGATTCTGTCCTTTCACTCACTCAAAAGTGTAGGTCAGTTCCTTTATTTTGCAGACATGATAATTTTTAAAAAATTACATCAAGCACTCAAGTGCTTGCATTTTTTTCAAGCACCTCCTGGGGGATGATGTGATGGGCATGGTAGCGGACAGTGGTGGGGGAAATGAAAGACGTGACCTTGGCCACTAAGAGGCCTCTAGCATAGTGGGACATAAAGCAATGCATAGGACTATAAGATCATGTTGGAGGACATTAGTGCCTGCAGAGATATGAAGTGATAAATTCTACAGGAAAGGGAAGACTGTCTCTGCCCTTGGGGAATCTGAGAAGACTCACAAGGAAGGGGGGGGGCGTTTGAATTGAATCTTGAAGGGTGAGTAAAGAGAGACAGAGGGAAGAACATTATGCAAAGGGAATCATATCAGCAAAAGGCAGGAAAATATATAGCGTGTTCAGGAAACATTGTTCAGTATATGTGGCGTATAAAATATCTAGAACAGGCAGGACTAGAAAAGCAGATTGAGGCCAAACTGTGTCAGGATGGTTTATTTATTTAGTTATTTATTTGAGAAAGAGAGAGAGCACAAGCAGAGACCAGGGGCAGAGGGAGAGGGACAAACAGATTCCCAGCTGAGCAGGGAGTCCAACTCGGGGCTCAATCTCAGGACCCTGAGATCATGACCTGAGCTGATGTCAGACACTTAACTGACTGAACCACTCAGGCGCCCAAGGCAGGACAGGTCTTCATGATGAAAACAGGATTTGGACTTCTCTGCAGCAGAGGGAGGTCACTGCTGTTAGATAGGAGAGCCGGGGTCCTACTTAGGCTCTGGGAAGGTCTGTCCAGCACTGCTCTTCCTGCACGGGAGGGTCAGAGTGCACTGGAGCTGTCCAGGAGAAAGCCAGTGAGGGGCTGAGTGGGGTGTGGGCAGCAGGACTGAAAATAAGGGGAGCAACAGAGGAGATGTGGAGGAGGTCAAACTGTCAGATGTCAGCAAGCGCTAGAGTTGGGGAAGCACGATCTGAAGGGAGGGCTGGAGCCCTGGGAAGGGCAGGGCGGTAGGAGGTGATGAATCCCATTCCGGACACGCTGACTTGAAGTATCCGGCCTGAGACTGAGGAGAAAAGTCCAGCAGACATCTGGAAATGTGGTTGGGAGAGAGGATGGAGCGGAGATCCACACCTGCGAGGCAGCCGCAGAGAGGTGAGCTTGGAAGCCCCGGAGCATCGATGAGAACCACCAGGAAAAACATATGGATGGAGGCCTGGGAAGAGCCCAGAGGAAACTGAACCTATAAGGAGAAAAAAAGTACTTTGGAAGACTGGCGAGTGCCAGAGGCATACTAGATAGTAATGAGGATTCATGGAACGACAGGCTCTTATTTGGAATGAAAGAGACCTCAGAGATCTGTGGATCTGATCTTTCCGTTTGACAGGAAGCAGAGGCTCAACAAGGTTAAATTACAGCCTGCAAACAGCTGTATTCTGGGCTGTGCTTAGGCCAAGTTGTGAAGTAGGTAAAGCTTGTTCCCCTCCCTCCTCTTTTTCCCAGACTGTCCGCTCCCTCTTTATTATTTATAGTATCGTTCAAAATAGTGGCAAATGTTAAGCTCTTTCTCAAGATCTGACTGTAGTGTACTGGTTTGGACTCTGGAGCCAGACTTCCTGGACCCCAAATGTGGCCCCCCTGCTTCTTACGTGTGGGACTGTTAACTAACTCCCTGACCTGTCCAAGCCTCAGTGTCTTCAACTGAGAATGGGGTAATCACAGTACTTGTCTCATCATTAGTCTAGAGTAGTCCTTGGCCCTCTAGGAATAGCTAGGTAAGCATTAGCCATTATTTCATGAAGTACTCTAAATGAAAGAACCATGTAATTTATTATTCGAATGGGGATGCTTTCAAGCGATGCCTTGTGGAGCCCTGTGAGGGCCTGAGGCAAAAGGAAGAGTCAGTAATACAGGTCTTTCTTTTATTTAAAATTCTCGTATTTTGTTAACCATGGATCTTTTGGTATTAAGAATATTGCCTTAAACTGTGATTTGTCTTGGCTCCTGAGTTTTTGGTGCCCCCCTAAATTTTGCCAGAGACCTCACTCACTTCATTCCCCAAGTTCTGGCTCTGTTGTGGGGGTAATATGGAAGACAGCAGGGACAACAGCATAAATCCATCTTATCCCAGGCACAATGATGTCTAGGATTCCCCTTGCTCTCAGTGCGCCATCTACAGAGCTCTTGTGCGTGTCACGTGCATGACTTGTCTCCCATGAGTGTACACACTACCTTTCCCAGGACATAGCTGTCACCTCAGGACCAATTGGGAACTATGTATGGAATTCAGGTTCGTTCTTCCAAAAGTCACTTGGAATTGGAACCTGGACCCCAAGCCACTGTTTCACTGAAATTGTTTCCCTGAAAGGCTGCGACCTTAAACTTCAACCCTTATATCCTTGAAATCATGCTGCTAGGCCCAGTGGGAAGCTGATGTCATGAGGTGAGTATGACCAACAGCTTAAGATCTTCCTATTTCCTGGACTAAT